>NW_026125639.1:0-99515 GCF_943737965.1 Phodopus roborovskii
AGTTCTATTCTATTAAGTGTCAGAGTCTGTTCCTGGGTTGTTTCTCTGTCACAATTTGCAAAACTGAGTGTCAGCGGCACAGTATCAAAAGATGCTAGCTAAGGATGCTTGCTAAGAGTCCTAAGGCTAGACCCAGAAGCGTGGACATTGCAGTGCAGAGAAAATATTGGGCAGAGTCGGTCATTTCACAATGCTGTATTCCCCTGGAAGATAGGCACTTACCAATAGAAGAGTGACCCCTCATCCAGCTCTTGGAATTTTCTGAAAGCTTCCGAATTCTCCTTCTCCAACCTCTGTAGGTCTGCCATGGCCTGTTTTTGTTCCATCTTGATCTTTTCTAATAAAGGAGTAGGCCGTTGGTAGGGCATGGAGCTAGAAGCAAAAAACCACCCTGAACAAAGTTTTCATAAATCACACAAATTCAGGCTGTGTCCAGACTACTGGAGCCCATGGATGGCCGCACCCTGCCCACTATGGACTTGACATCTTTCACTCATTACAACCACTGCCTTGAACGCCTATGCCAGCAGAGCCAGTGTGTTCCAGTGAAGAGAGGTGAGGGTACATGAGCTTTTTCAGTAGGGTTGATAAAATAGCTCACTAAGATATTTCCTGTCGTCTACTTTACATGGGGTGTGCCCTCCAAAAACTGGGATGATGTGTTTCTCTCTGCAAATCAGAAAATCTCAGTCCCACTGCCCGTCTTTCTGAATGGAGGCCAAAATGACACCATGAGCACTTTTGTGCATGGGACTCAACATTTTGGAGAATGGAACTCATGGAAGATGTGTCAACCCCTGAAGGGGATTTCTCTATGGAACTAAGGTGAGCCCATTAAAGAATGGGGGGATCCATTGGGGACCCCAATGCAATAACCGGTAGGTATCACTTGGGGACTGTGAAATGGAAACTTCCTCATGCCCAACTACAGAAAGCCTGCTTGCAGGGTCTAGAGGGAAACTCAAGCACAAATGCACAGACACATAGATATAGACACAACACACCTGTGTGTCTCTGCATATGTGTGTGAGACAGAGAGACACACAGAGACTGAGATATGCAGAGAGAGGTGCAAAATGTGAAGTGTTTGATCACTTGCTGGCCTCTTATCTGTACAGTGAAATGTGTGACCAGGCATCACTGCTTGTTTCATGAAGAAGCAAGCACACAATGCCTTGCCAGACAAATAGAGAACCACCACAAACTCACAGCAGCTCATACCTCACACAAGCTCCACTTGGCAGCATCTCTCCAAATGCAGCCTGGGAATTCACAGCCCAGTCCCAAAATCACTGAGTTATTTGACTCGTGCTAAAGTCGCTGGTTTTCCTTCAGAGGAAACAGAAAAATATTGCAACCCCATCCCACTCTTGCCAGGATTCAGGTTCTCCTTTTGGAAGCTTTTGTATCGATGGTGTTTATCAAATGTACACCCTGCAAGTGGAGACTGTCAGAAGCTCTGATCCTAGATGAAATAAAGTAGGGGTGAATTTGTGGAACCAAGTTGGTCACCATGGCATTGGAATCAATGAATACTTAGTGTCAGGAGATCCTTCCATGATGGAGGTGAGGCACTCTAGCAGCTCCTTTGTTTCCATGGAAACTTGATCCAGCTGGTCAATCAGACTGTCCACCTGCTCTTTGAAATCCTTTTTGGTGAGGAGGGCTGTGGGTTGTGAAGGCTCCTCAACAACCCCTGTGGTTAGAAGAATATGAGTAAACTTGCATTATGACAAGCCATAGAGGATATATGGATCACTCTGAGTCCTAAAATACGTTTGTCAAAGATCGTGTGCTGGTCACTCAGTGACACACCAATGTATGTTGACCCCAGGCATTTGATGCCCTGCAGGGAATCTTAGATCTCCCATCTGTGAATGTGCTTGCATGTCTGTGCCAGCTGTTCTCCTCTGTCCCCTCAGCACATGCTTCAAGACAAGAAAGAAAGAACTTCCTCAAGCATATTCCTCATACTGTAGTGCATATACAGATCCCTGTGAGCCCTCAAAATGTTTCAGAAAGCTCCTATGCCTGTGACTCAGTGACACACCAATGCATTTTGACCCAGGCTTGAGCTTACCTCTGATCTCGGAAGGTACTTGTATGACTCATCCAGCTGCTCTCCACTGCCCCAAGGCACATACTAGAAGCCGAGAGAGAAAGAAAGAATATTCCTCAAGCTGATTCACAGCTGAGCTGCAGACTCCCCTTTCAATTTACCTGTAGAATTCACAAGTCTGTGGGTTGAAAAGCATGGCAGAAATGAACTTAGTCCGCAGGCACTCAGGTCTCTTTAGAGAACCCCAAACATTTGCAGCCTGCCCTCAAAGAACATGTCTATAGGTGGAGCAGCCATACTGGCAGAACATGAGCACCAGACTCCCAATGGGACATCACTGACAACTCAGGGCACACAGAGAAGTTTCACAGTACTTCAAGTTATACACACCGATGAAGTAGAGTGATGACCTGCCTTGGTGCTGAGCACACTCCACTAGTCCCTCCCTCATTCTGGTCTAATTTGGATGCCTGTCCTCCATCAAGCTCACTGACTCCAAGACTACAAACCACGGGCTCCCAGCAGAACTTTGAGCCTTCCCTGCCAGTTCCTGACATTTGTCAGAGATAGATTACTAGCCTGAATGGTCAACTTCCCAGACACATGTCAGGAAGTGAAGTTCAGTTTCTCCCAGAGAACCCGATTCCGTGCCACCATTACCCAAGTCCCAGCTATACCCAACCTTTCCATGGATCTCTTCATCTCCTGCCCACAACTTACAGTTTTTTCTTCAAAGCATTTATTTATTGAGCCTTTGGAAGCGGCCGAATGTCAGCTTTCTTCACTCTCTCTCTCTGGTCTCTCTCCCTGTCCATGTTCTCTTCCTCGTGAGATTCCGCAGTCTTGCCAACATGTTCATCTTTTGAACCTTAGTGGCACTGAAGTACTCGCCAAAGCCAAAGGCAGTTGGAGCTGCCTACAACACAGGTGACATCACAGCATTCTCATTGTGTCCAGGATACAATGGAATGTTGAGGAGATTGGCTGCTGATGTCAAGTCTGATGAAATGGACTCCTGCCAACCAGCTTTCTCCTCATGACTCAGCAGAAGTAAGTTATTCCTGTGCATGATTCCTTTCCTGGGACACAAGTTCCGCTTTGTGCACCTCTTCCTTCCAGTGAACCAGATTTTCCTGATCGGCTTGAAGTCAGTGAGTATATTCCACATGGGGATTGGACTCGTTTGTTCTTGTGGAGTAGGTTGGACTCAGCCAACTGAATTGCCAGGAGAGGGCCAGTCCCTCTATGCGTTGTTCCTGGTCTATGCCACTGTACAAGGACGTAGAGCCCTGACAAACTGAATAAGCTACAAGACAGGGGGCCTAGGCTGGTCCTATGCAAGCTCACTCATTAGATGTTGGTCCAGTCCGGTAGTGGTCTCCGGAGTTAGTTCAGCTGTCTTTGTGGATTCATCTCCTTCAAGAGCATGACCACCCACTCCCGACTGGATCATACAATCAATCCTTCCTGCTTCTGTTCTAGAAGACATCTGGCACACTTCCAAACTACTTGTGCCTATGCATCTCTTCATCTGCTTCAATAAATTGCAGGATGAAGAGTCTCTGATGACATGGAGTTTAGTCCGCTATCTGATTACGACAGATGGTCAATGGAGAGACACACTGCACCTTTAGTAGGAAGATTAACTCAGTTCTTCCAGGCCTTGGGAACTTAGTTCCCCTTAAGGCTTCTCCCTAAATTCACGGCCCCTATCAAGACTACTTCTTTCTTTTACCTCTACCTCCTTATTCCGGAGCACAACTAGTACACCTTGGATACTTTGGTTGTTTTCGATGCGAGCATCTTTCTCTAAGCTTGAACTCACTTCACATCTGTACCCATGCCTCTCTATCCAGTCTGCTGGAGTCTCTGGCTACCCAAATAATGCCATTGCATCCTGTCTGAAACTTGCTTTGTGAAACAGCTTCTTATGCAGTTCCTTGTAGCACTCCATTTTACAAGCAGAAACCGTCAATGTTCAATGAATGTACCAGCAAAGGCATTAAAGAACAATGCATATATGGAATATTGATATTTTTACTAAAATGCCATACATCTTGCACAAGATGGTAAGAAAGAAGAAGGCATGTTTTCTCATTTGGACATATTGTAAGACATAGAGGAGCTATGGTGTGGACCCAAATGGAAGTGAGGCATGGCTAAACCCAGGCTCTCGCATAGCAAATGAAAGGTGTCAAGGAATCCCATTCACACTTGCCAATTAGAAGTGCAGAATGATGAAGTCTCAAAGAGATTCCAGTAGCTAATGGTACGGCCAATTTTCAGAAAGAGACAAGACCTTGGCACAGACAGCTACTGAAATGTGCACCTCGCACCCCAGATAGCAGAGCTTTCCACAGCTATTGCTTCTGATGAACCAAGTGGAAGCCACTGGAATACTGTCTCATTAACTCTCAGACTCAACTATCACCTCAGAAGTCACATGATTCCAGGGTTCTTCCCAAGAATTAAGCACTCCACTGGAGTGAACCGCTCCTCAATACATTCTGAGTATTATTACAGTAAAAGGGTAGAGTATCATCAACCATCCCACTCACTTCCTAGTTTTGCACTGACATGCCTTCACTCATCAGAAGGTAGTTTTGAGCATTTATGTCCTGGCTGAACACTGAGTAGCTAGTGCTTCAACAGCCATCCCTGTGTAAACCCACATCCACAGGAGATTCTTTCACTTCATTTCTGTGTTGGGCTCCACCTGCACTGTCACCTAGTGAGAGGTGACATAACTGTTTTTAACCTGATCCTAAGGGATTTTGAGGAATGACTTGGACTCCAGAGGCACTGTGCTGAATGTGTGCCATCCAAAGGACAAACTCACTTACTTGCCTTTTGTCATGGGCTTTACTTCTACTTTTATCCATTGCCCTGCTCTATTATTTTGGAAACTGTACACTTTTGTACACAGAGAGTTAAGGAAAAGGCCAGTGCAATATAGATATAAGTAAAGGGATCTGAAAAAGTTCTGTGTGAAATGAGTAGTCCAGTCAACTGCACCTTATAATAATGTGTGGTCCCCATATGCGTGAAGGGTTTCATTCTCACCTGGCAACTATCACTGCTATCTTAGAAGGATATCAGAAGCAGATCTATGTGGGTTTTTTTTTTAAATATTCTATAATGGAGGTTCATATTTCCCAGAGTAATTAGAAGACACAGGCATATTTCTCAGAATACATTGCACACAATTATGTCATGAATACATGTATGGAGACCTACTTTTGGAATAGTAAATATGTGAAGTCACTTATGAAATATGGATTTTTTTGCACCAAGTATTGTTTGAATAAGGAGTAGACCTTGCTGTGCCCACCACAGACACCAACCGGGTGTCTAGCTGGGAAATAATAATCTGTCTAAAGTCACCAGGAAGATGCAGAGATTCGTTTCTATATGTGGAGTTTTGCAGTTAAAGGAGTGTGACATCACACTTGAATAAAAGTCTAGTTTAAAGAGTAAGAGTTTGAATTATTTTTTATTTACACAAACAAAATCATTCGACTCAACAGGTGCGTAAACAGGTTGTTTGATATAGACAACATTTAACCTTAGCAAAATATCAAGTACAAACCAAGAACAAAAAATGGCAAAACTTCTAAGCAAAACAGAGAACGCCAACATGTCAACGTAAGCAAACTTGAAATCGATGAACTAAACAAGCAAGTTCAGCTAAGCGCTTTGTTTTCCAGTCTGATTTGGTAACTCAGACTCCACACCATGGCCAGCTATGGAGACATGACTGTAAGGCAGCCAGATTGTTCAAAGCGATTCATGACAAGGATAACCAGGCGACTTAGGGCTTTGAAGTTGAAGTAATCATTAAGGATTAATGTTTTGGTACTTGAGTGGAGAATGCTATGGCTTGTGGTTTTCTGTGTCTTCCTTCAGCCTTCTGAATTCACTGAAAGGGTGCTGTGAGAGAAAGAAAGACAATGAGATCCCAAAGTAGCCTTTTTTTGTTAAATGTTGAGATAGAATCAGGGCCCATCGACACCCAGGAGACCAGAGTCAAGAAAGAAACTCCACCCGAAGAATGCCATGGTTTCTGGAAATGTCACACGATGGTAGGTCACCTGCCTGTCACAGAAGTTTAGTGGCCCTGCTGCAGCATGTCTATCTGCCCGAGGCTCTCATCATGCCCTGAAGCTTGCTCCAGTTCGTGCTGTAATTTTTCTGATCTGGAGGAGGAAGGAAGGCATTTAGAGCACATTCCAAGTGGGGTCCTTCTGTGTTGGCTCTTAAACTCTGACCTCACCAAAAGACACATCGTGCCTGATGCTCAACGTTGATCTTTCCATTGGAAGCCATTGTTTGTATCCCTAAGGAACAGTGGTCACTGATCCCTTGAGTTTGAATGTTTTCAAGCCCTAAGAAATGTTAGATGTTTGATCAGAGCAATGTACGTGTATATGCTTTATGAGAAAAAATGAAGCATTCTTCATCAGTTCAGAGACAGTATTGTAACAAAAGGAATAGCAAATTAAATCCCCATATAACAATGCAAGAGAGAAAACAGAGCATTCGTGGTGAATTAGATATGGGACACCCCAATTTATACGTAGACATAATATAACATTCCTGCTTAGACAACAGCACAAATCCACGGGACATCTTCATGCCTCCTGCTGAGAAGGAGCCTTCCATCCAGGCAATGTGAAAGATGGCACCTACCATGGTGGAGCAGTATTGCTTCAGATGTGTGCCTGGGAACACAGGCACATGGAGTCTTCTGGGGGCTTTTCATTTAGTAAAGAAAATCAGCCTTGTTTTCCTAAGGATGAAAGGTGGGAATCGCCATCCTTTTTCTCTGAGTGTCTGCCACACCAAACCTTGTGAGAGTTACAAAACTACCTCAGCCGACACATCTGTCTGAACGTGGGAAATGGCCAAACAGAAAGAACAGCCAAGAGAATAGCAAAGAGAAGCCAAGGATGGGAGTCTCATCCATACAGCTTATGATTCTCAGTGAAAACATATTTGCTTCTGGCATTTTAAGACACAGCTTTATGAAGCCCAGGCTTAGGAGGCAAAAGCAGGCAGAGCTGTGTGAGTTCAAGGAAAAGCCCTGAGAGAAGATACCTGAAAACTCAGAAGGGAGCAAGGTGGGCATCATTCTACAACTCCCTGAATGTCGAGCATGTTATTACCTGTAGGGAACTTCTTATTTGCATCAGCACGACTCTGACTTGTTCTTCTTCTGATATTGTGGGGGAGAGGTGTGAATATGCAGATACCACAAAAGGCAGCGACCCGAGGTAGAAGAAGGAGATCCACCTGGATCCAAATCCCAAATCCCACTCTGGTACATACCTCATCAGGAGACTGTCAAGTAATGCTGCAGCTTTTCTGCAAACTTCTTTTTCTGGTTGACCAGCTCCCTCTCCATCTGCTGGGACTGCAGGTTTCCCTCCAGTCTCTGCTGCTCCTATTCATTAGAAGAATGAGTTCTTAGGAGCGTTTTGAGCACAGGCATGAGTACATTCGCTCACTGTACAAGCACGCAAGGAGGATACCAGGAGCTTGGTGGTCTTTCAGTTTTACCAAAATCAAAGCTTCTTGGTAGGAAGGATGCCCATTTCACAGCAGAGACTGACAAACCTGAAATCTCTTCAAGCGATTATGCACATGCTTGGTGTATGATATACAACGCCCATAGCTCCAAACACAAAACAAAGCACCAAAGAACAGAGACCGGGAGAGATCCAGAGATAGAAACGCACAGATGGAATCTGAGCACAAAAGAAGATGAGGAGGTAACATGCTAGATGATCACTTCAGTTTGGATTAAGCACAGCAGATATTTCAGAAGAATCCAATGCCTCTGCACTCCATATCCCAGGACTAAAATTGCATAGGAGAATATGTTCTGATTGTCCAGACTATGCTGCACTGTGTGGATTTTATTTTCTGAAAGCCTCAGAGCTCCCAATAAAACCAAGCAGCCTGACACAAGCCCCTTCCCCATGCATGGACAACCCATCGGCACCATACTGTAAGCTGCATGTAGGGAGACCTTGCCAAGGAAACACATAGGAAACGCTGGTGGCCACCTCGCACTGAGGTTCCTGACAGTGTGAAGCAAGAGTTGAGCGGAGTGAATTGACAACATTGGGATGCAGAGAATTTTAAGAAGAGAGGCCACATGGAATCCAATGCAGGTCCAATGAGAATGACTCTTTGACATTTGTAGTAGGATCTCCTAATTCCCAGCTGATTTCCCTGCTTGCAAGTGACGTCACATGGACTCTGCAAAGGCAATGAGCCACGGGATAGGGAAGTGTCTCCCTCAAGTCAGTACACAGCATCCCGGCCATCTCAATGACTTGGAAGTGTATTTTGCGTTGTTGAGCCCTCTCCCTGCTTGACCTGAAGCTTCAAGAAAAGCAGCAGGGTTTGTTTGCCAGTTCATTCTTACAAGAGACTCTCCTCCAGAAACACTGATGAACAGTTGGATGTCGTCATGAGAATGAGTTGGATGAATGTGTGTGCGAGGGCCAGGAAAGGGATAAGGGAAAGCACATTAGGTCGGATGGGTAGACGGGCTAAGGTAACAGGAGGAAATGGTGCAGGGCCTAATCCGCAGACATCTGCTCGTCCCTACCTGCTGCACCTGGGTCCAGAAGTCTCTGATGCCTTCTTCTTCCTCCTCAAAGATGACTTTCAGTTCCCCCAGATAGTGCTGCAGCAGGATCCATTCCCCTAGCACCTTCTTAGTCTCTTGCCTCAGCTTGTCCACCACTTTGTGCAGCTGTGTCTTCTCCTTGTGCAGTTGTTGCTGCAGATCGCTGTGAACAGTCTCAGTATAGTGAGCCCTTCCAGCCTCCTCCTGCCACCCCTGCCTCCATAACCCATCTGTCCCACTGGTCGTAAAGAAGACAGAGACAAGAGGCCAATGCAGCCACGACAGCTGCAATCCGGATGCCAAGAGTAGGGAACGGACAGTCCCAAAGGGAATCACACCCTTTCTGAATATACCCACAAGACAAGACATCCAAGGATGTCTACCAACCACATTGTGTCCTTCAGTGCCATTCACTGACCATGGTAATGGGACAGCATCAGGAGGTAAGGGACAGATCCGCTCGCAGGGAGGATAGGAGACCCAAGGGTTGTAGAGGACCCACGGGGGCAACTTGCCACTTCCTGAGACCCTGCCCGACACCACTGTCATGTTGCATATTGGTCCTCTACCCAGAGAAGTGATCCTCAAACTATGGGTCATGACTCCTTTGGTGATGGCATGACACTTCGAAAGGGTGACAACTCACATATGCTGCACACCAAATACTTACCTCATGATTCGTAACAATAACAAAATTACAATTAAGAAGTTGCAAGAAAATTGAGTTTGTGGTTGGAGCTCACCTAAACACGACAAATTGTCTTGGAATGGTCAGAGCATTGGGAAGGTTAATAACCATTGAGCTCCATCCTATTAAGGGTCTGAGTCTGTTCCTGGGAGGAGCTAAGAGTCTCTCTCACAATTAGCAAAACTGAGTGTCAGCGGCACAAGATCAAAAGATGCTTGCAAAGGATGCTTGCTAAGAGTCCTAAGGCTAGAGACCCAGAAGCGTGGACATTGCAGTGCTGAGAAAACATTGGGTAGAGTCGGTCATTTCACAATGCTGTGTTCCCCTGGAAGATAGGCCACTTACCAATAGAAGAGTGACCCTCATCAGCTCTTGGAATTTTCTGAAAGCTTCAAATTCTCCTTCTCCAACCTCTGTAGGTCTGCCATGGCCTGTTTATGTTCCATCTTGATCTTTTCTAATAAAGGAGTAGGCCGTTGGTAGGGCATGGAGCTAAACAAAAAACCACCATGAACAAAGTTTTCAAGAATCACACAAATTCACGTGGTTTGCCAGGCCCTGCCCCACTATGGACTTGGGACTGCCCAAGCTCATTGCAACTGCTGCCCTGACCCTATGCCAGACCGGCAGGATGTTCCGAAGAGGGGTGAGGGGGCATGAACTTTCGCCTTAGGATTGATGAAAGAGTGGCTGAGAAATTTCCTGTCGTCTGCTTTATGTGGGTTGTGCCACAAAAACTGGGATGATGTGTCTCCTGTCTTGCAGTCCAGAAATTCTCAGTCCCTGCCCGTCTTTCTGAATGGAGGCCAAAATGACACCATGAGCACTTTTGATACGCGAACTCAACATTTTGGAGAATACGACTCACGAGAGGAACCATAAACTCCTCAGGGGATAACTGGTGAGACTAAGGTGAGCACATCGGAAGAATGGGGGATCCACAGCGATCCCAAGCGCTCATCACAGGTATCAGTTGGGAACGGTGAGACGGAGAACTTCCTCATGCTTATACAGAGCCCTGCTTGCAGGGTCTAAGAGGAACTCAAGCACAAATGCACAAACACATAGATATACACACACAACATGTCTGTGTGTTTCTGCATGTGTGTGTGAGACGAGCTTAGAGAACCAAGACACGCAGAGAGATAGATAGATAGATAGAGAGAGCACAGAGGCGCAAAATGTGCAGTGGTTGATCAGTTCCCCTTTTATCTGTACATTGAAGTGTGTCAGCAGGCATCTTACTTGCCTCTTGAAGAAGCCAGCACGCCCTGTCTTGCCAGACAAATAGAGAACCACCACAGACTCACAGCAGCTGATATCTCACGAAGCTGCCACTCTGGCATCATCTCACTCCATATGCAGCCTGAAGCCTCACAGCTCTGTCCCAATCTCTGAGTTATTTGACTGGGGCCAGAGTCGCTGGTTTTCTTCCTTCGGAGAAAACAAATATAGTGCCTCCCAATCCACTCCTGCCGGGTTTCAGGTTCTCCTTCTTGGAAGCATCGGATCGATGGTGTCTAGCAAAGGTACTCTGTGCAAGTGTGATTGTCAGAAACTTCCGGGTCCTAGGTGAAATAAACTAAGGGTGAAATTGTGGAACCGAGATGGTCACCAAGGCATTGGAAGCAATGAATACTTAGTGTCAGGAGATCCTTCCGTGATGGAGGTGAGGCACTCTCGCAGTTCCTTTGATTCCATGGACACTTGATCTAGCTGGCTGTCAAGACTGTCCACCTACCAGCTCCTTTTGGTGAGGAGGGCTGTGGGTGGTGAAGGCTCTCCAGCAACCCTGTGGTTAGAAAGAACGCAAATCAACTTGCATTATGACAAGCCACAGAGGATTACATCGATCACCCTGAGCCCTAAAATATGTTTGTGAAAGGTCGTGTGCCTGTCACTCGATGACACACCAATGTTGCTGACCCCAGGCATCTGCTGCCCTGCAGAATCTTAGATCTCCCATCTGTGAATGTAGTTGCATGTCTCAGCCAGCTGCTCTCTCCTCTGTCCCCTCAGCGCATGCTTCAAGGCAGAAAAAGAACGTCCTCAAGCGTATTCCTCAAACCATGGAGGATTTGCACTGAGATCCCTCTCAGGCCCTCAAAGTGTTGAAGAAGCTCCCGTGCCTGTGACTCAGTGACAAACCAATGGAATTTGACTTGAACCTGAGTGGCCTCTGCAGGGGATGTCAGTTCTCTGATCTCTGAAGGTAGTTGCATGACTCAGCCAGCTGCTCTCCCCTGCCCCAAAGCACATACTAGAAGCCAAGAAAAAAGAAAGAAAGACTATTCCTCGAGCTTATTCACAGCTGCATAGTCTCCTTTCAGATGACCCGTAGCATTCACAAGTCTCTGGGTTGAGAAGCTTGGAGGAAATGACCGTAGTCCACAGGCACTCAGGTGTTTGTTAGAGAAGCCAAAACATCTTGACCTGTTACTCAAAGCACACGTCTACAGGTGGGGCAGCCATACGGGTGCAGACCATGGGCACCAGACTCCCAATGGGACATCACTGGCAACTCAGGGCACACAGAGAAGGTTCACAGTACTTCAAGTTATCCACTCCCGTTCAAGTACAGGGATGCCCGGCCTTATGCTGAGCACACGCCAGTAGTCCCTCCCTCATTCTGGTCTCATTTGGATGCTACTCCTCCCTCAAGCCACACTGTCCTGTAAGACTGAAAACCAAGCGCTCCCAGCTGGACTTGGAGCTTTTGCCCTGCCAGTTCCTGACATTTGGGAGAGACAGATTACTAGCCTGGAATTCTCGACTTCCCAGAGACGTGTCAGGAGGTGGAGTCCAATTTGTTACCAGAGACCCCAATTCCTGTGCCCCCATTACCCAAATCCCAGCTAAAGGCAACCTTCTCCACAGAGCTCCTCATCTCCTGCCCAGAACTTACTGTTTTTTCTTCTGAAGCATTTATTTTTTGAGCCTTGAAAGTGAGGCTGTATGTCAGCTTTCTTCACTCTCTCTCTGGTCTCTCTCCCCTGTCCGTTTTCTCTCCTAAGGAGATTCCGCAGTCTTGCCAACACGTTCATCTCTGAACCTTAAAGGCACTGAAGTACTCGCCAAGCCAAAGGCAGTTGGAGTTGCCACAACACAGGTGACATCACAGCATTCTATTGTGTCCAGGATACAATGGAATGTTGAGGAGAGGGGCTGCTGATGTCAAGTGGGATGAAAATGGACTCCCTGCTAACCAGCTTTCCTCATGACTCAGCAGAAGTAAGTTATTCCTGTGCATGATTCTTTCCTGGGACACAAAGCACGCCTTGTGGCACCCCCTTCTTCCAGGAAAACCAGATTTTCCTGATTTATTGGAAGTCAGTGAGTATATTCCACATGGGGATTGGACTGTTTTGTTCTATGGAGTAGGTGGCACAGAGCCAACTGAATTGCCAGGGAGAGGGCCAGTCCTCTATGTTGTTCCTGGTCTATCCCACTACAAGGACGTAGCCCCACAAACTGAATAAGCTACAAGACAGGGGGCCTAGGCTGGTCCTATGCAAGCTCACTCACTAGATGTCGGTCCAAAGTCGTCGGTAGGTCTCCGGAGTTTAGTTCAGCTGTCTTTGTGGATTCATCCTCTCAAGAGCATGACCACCCACTCCCGACTGGGTCATACAATCAATCCCTCCTGGTCCTGTTCAAGAAGACATCTGGCACACTTCCCACTGCTTGCCTGTGCATCTCTTCATCTGCTTCAATAAGCTACTGGTTGAAGGGTCTCTGATGACAATGAGGGTAGGCACTCATCTGATTACCACAGATGGTCAATAGAGAGACACACTGCACCTTTGGTAGAGGAGGCTTGCCTATCCTCTTCCTGTGGTTTCTTGGGAGCTTCCTTCCCATCAGGTTTCCCCCTAACCCTTACGGTCCCCATCAAGACATCTCTTTCATTACTCTCCCTCCCTGTCATTCTGGAGCCCAATCAGTACACGTTAGATCATTTGGTTGTTTTCATCTGACATTATTCTTCTCTGATCTCTGCTATGTAGAGAGTTCTATGCTCAGAATTCGCTACGTCCATGCAAGATGCCTCCTTTCTCTAACCAGTCTGCTGGAGTCTCTGGCTACTCCAACAAATGCCATTGCATCCTATCTGAAACTTGACTTTGTCAAAGAGCTCCTTATGCATGTTCATTCTAGCACTCCACATATAAGCAAAAATTGGGAATGGTCACAAATATACCAGCAAATGCAGTAAAGAACAATGCAGCTTATGGAATATTAATAATTTTACTAAAATGCATTTTACATTCTACAAGGTGAGAGGAGAAGAAGCCATGATTATCTATTTGGGACATCTTTCAAGACACAAAAGGGCCATGGTGAGGGGCCAAATTGAAGGGAGGCATGGCTAGACCCAGGCTTGTACAGCAAATGGAAAGAAGGAATCCCATGTCACACGGTTGTAATGAGAAGTGCAGAATGATGAAGTCTCAGTTAGATTCAAGTGTGGCTACGGGTATGGCTTACTTTTCAGAAAGAGAAGGTGACCGGTGGCACAGACAGCTATTGAAATGTGCACACTCCTCCCCAGAAAGTAGTGCTTTCCACAGCTATTGTTTGATGGAACCAAACTGGAACCCACTGGAATACTTCCCTCACACATTAACTCTCAGACTCAACTCATACCCGCAGAAGTCACATGGATTCCAGGGGTACTTCACAAGAAGAAAGCACTCCTCTGGAACGAAGCCTTCTTCCAAACCTTCTGAGAGTTGTTATAGTAAAAGAGTAGAGTATCATCAGCCATCCGACTCACTTCCTAGTTTTGCACTGACATGCCCACTCATCAGAAGAAGGTAGCATTGCAGTTACTTCCTATGAACATTGAGTAGCTAGTGCATCAACAGCCATCATTTCCAAAAGCTACTTCGACAGGAGTATCTTCTCAATTCTCCATTTCTGTGCTGGGCCTAACCTGCACTGTCATCTAGGTGAGAGGTGACATAACTGCTTTAACCTGATCCTAAGGGATTTTGAGGAATGACCCTGAACCCAGAGGCACTCTGCTTGAATGTGTGCCAACCCAAGACAAACTCCCTTGCCTTTGTCATGGGCGTTTCTTTTCCTTTATCCATTGCCCTGCAGTGTTGTTTTGGAAACTGTATACTTTGGTACACAGAGGGCAGGCAAACTACCAGTACATATAAATATAAGTAAACGAATCTGAAAAAGGATTTGTGTGAAATAAGAAGTCCAGTCAACGGATCCTTAAAATACCGTGTGTCCCAATATGGTATAGTGGGTTTTGTTCTCTACCTTGCAGTTATCACTGTTGCTATCTCTGAAGGAATTCAGGAGGAGATATATGTGGGTTTCCTATTTATTTATTTATTTGTTTTATACACACGCATAATGGTTGTTCTGTTTTCCTGAGATGAATTAGAAAGACACAGGTGTATTTCTCAAGAATCCATTGCAAATGATCATGTCATGAATATATGTGTATGGAGAGTACATTTTTTTTGGAGTAGCAAATATGTGATGTCACGTGTGGAATATGGATCTTTTTCCATCAAGCAGTGTCTATCCAGGGAGTAGAACATGCCATGCCCACCGAAGACACCAACCGCGTTTCTAGCTCTGTCTGTTGGGGAAATAATAATGTATCTAAAGTCACCAGGAAGATGCAGTGATCCATTTCTATCTGTTTAATTTTGCCATTGCAGGAGTGTGACACCGCACTTGATCAAAAGTCTAGTTTAAGCAGGAAGAGTTTGAATATTTATTTTATTTACATAAACAAAGTCATTTGACTCAACATGGGCTTAAACAGGGCATTTGATACAGAAATCATTTAGCCTTAGCAACATAACAAGCATAAACCAAGAACAAAACAATCAAAAACTTTTTTGCAAAACAGAGAACATCAAAATGTCAAAGCAAGCAAACTTGAAATCAATGAACTTAACACGCAAGTTAAGCTAAGTGCTATTTTTTTTTCCAGTCAGATTTAGTTCCACGGACTTCACACCATGGCCAGCTATGGACACACAATAGGAAGGCAGCCACAGATTGTTAAAAGCTTTTCATGACAAGTATAGCCAGGCGTCTTAGGGCTTTGAAGATGAAGCAATCACCAAGGATGGATGCTTTGGTTCTTTAGTGGAGAATGCTATGGCTTGTGGTTTTCTGTGTCTTCCTTCGGCCTTCTGAATTTACTGAAAGGGTGCTGTGAGAGAAAGAAAGAAAGGCAATGAGATCCCAAAGTAGCCTTTTTCGTTCAATGACAAGACAGAATCAGGGCCCATCGACACCCAGGATGCCAGAGTCAAGAGAGAAAATCCACCCGAAGAATGTCACGGTTTCTGGAAATGTCATACAATGGTAGGTCACCTGCCTGTCTCAGATGTTTAGTGGCCCTGCTGCAGCATCTCTGTCTGCCCGAGGCTCTCGTCATGCCCTGAAGCTTGCTGCAGTTCATGCTGTAGTTTTTCTGATCTGGTGGAGGAAGGATGGCAGTTAGAGGACATTCCTAGTGGGGTCCTTGTGTGTCGGCTCTCAAACTCTGACCTCACCAAAAGACACATCGTGCCTGATGCTCAACGTTGATCTTTCGATGGAAGCCATTGTTTAATCCCTAAGGAACAATGGTCACTGAACCCTTAAATTTGAATGTTTTCAACCTTTAACAAGTGTCAACTTTGATTTGGAGTAATGTACGTATATGCTCTATGAGAAAGAAAGAAGCATTCTCCATCAGTCCCTGTGACGATATTGTAACAAAAGGAATAGCAAACTGAATCCATGCATAACAACTTTATGAGACGAAAACAGAATATTCGTGGTGAATAGCCATGGGCCACCCCAGTTTATACGTAGACATAACACAACATTGCTGCTTAGACAACCGGACAAAGCCACGGGACATCTTGATGCCTCCTGCTGAGAAGGAACCTTCCATCCGGGCAATATGCAGGATGGAGCCTACCATGGTGGAGCAGGATCGCCTCAGATATGTGCCTGGGAACATGGAGTCTTCTGGCGGGTTTTGATTTAGTAAAGAAAACCGGCCTTGTTTTTCTAAGGATGAAAGCTGGGAATCGACACCCTGTTTCTCTACAAGAGTCTGCGATACAACGCCTTGTGAGAGTTCACAACAATCCCTCAGCAGACACGTCTGTGTGGGTTCCCCAGGCGATGACAGAACATAAGGTATCTGTCCAACACTTCCCATGGGAAATGGCCAAACAGAGAGAACAGCCAACAGAATAGCAAAGAGAAGCCAAGGATGGGAATCTCATCCATACAGCTTATGATTCTCAGTGAAAACATATTTGCTTCTGGCATTTTAAGACACAGCTTTATTGAAGCCCAGGCTTAGGAGGCAAAAGCAGGCAGAGCTGTGTGAGTTCAAGGAAAAGCCCTGTGAGAAGATACCAGAAAACTCAGAAGGGAGCAAGGTGGGCATCATTCTACAACTCCCTGAATGTCGAGCATGTTATTACCTGTAGGGAACTTCTTCTTGTCTGCATCAGCACGACTCTGACTTGTTCTTCTTCTGATATTGTTGGGGAGAGGTGTGAATATGCAGATACCACAAAAGGCAGCGACCCGAGGTAGAAGAAGGAGATCCACCTGGATCCAAATCCCAACTCCCACTCTGGTACATACCTCATCAGGGAGACAGTCAAGTAATGCTGCAGCTTTTCTGCAAACTTCTTCTTCTGGTTGACCAGCTCCCTCTCCTTCTGCTGGGACTGCAGGTTTCCCTCCAGTCTCTGCTGCTCCTATTCATTAGAAGAATGAGTTCTTAGGAGCGTTTTGAGCACAGGCATGAGTACATTCGCTCACTGTACAAGCACGCAAGGAGGATACCAGGAGCTTGGTGGTCTTTCAGTTTTACCAAAATCAAAGCTTCTTGGTAGGAAGGATGCCCATTTCACAGCAGAGACTGACAAACCTGAAATCTCTTCAAGCGATTATGCACATGCTTGGTGTATGATATACAACGCCCATAGCTCCAAACACAAAACAAAGCACCAAAGAACAGAGACCGGGAGAGATCCAGAGATAGAAACGCACAGATGGAATCTGAGCACAAAAGAAGATGAGGAGGTAACATGCTAGATGATCACTTCAGTTTGGATTAAGCACAGCAGATGTTTCAGAAGAATCCAATGCCTCTGCACTCCATATCCCAGGACTAAAATTGCATAGGAGAATATGTTCTGATTGTCCAGACTATGCTGCACTGTGTGGATTTTATTTTCTGAAAGCCTCAGAGCTCCCAATAAAACCAAGCAGCCTGACACAAGCCCCTTCCCCATGCCTGGACAACCCATCGGCACCATACTGTAAGCTGCATGTAGGGAGACCTTGCCAAGGAAACACATAGGAAACGCTGGTGGCCACCTCGCACTGAGGTTCCTGACAGTGTGAAGCAAGAGTTGAGCGGAGTGAATTGACAACATTGGGATGCAGAGAATTTTAAGAAGAGAGGCCACATGGAATCCAACGCAGGGCCAATGAGAATGACTCTTTGACATTTGTAGTAGGATCTCCTAATTCCCAGCTGATTTCCCTGCTCGCAAGTGACGTCACATGGACTCTGCAAAGGCAATGAGCCACGGGATAGGGAAGTGTCTCCCTCAAGTCAGTACACAGCATCCCGGCCATCTCAATGACTTGGAAGTGTATTTTGCGTTGTTGAGCCCTCTCCCTGCTTGACCTGAAGCTTCAAGAAAAGCAGCAGGGTTTGTTTGCCAGTTCATTCTTACAAGAGACTCTCCTCCAGAAACACTGATGAACAGTTGGATGTCGTCATGAGAATGAGTTGGATGAATGTGTGTGCGAGGGCCAGGAAAGGGATAAGGGAAAGCACATTAGGTTGGATGGGTAGACGGGCTAAGGTAACAGGAGGAAATGGTGCAGGGCCTAATCCGCAGACATCTGCTCGTCCCTACCTGCTGCACCTGGGTCCAGAAGTCTCTGATGCCTTCTTCTTCCTCCTCAAAGATGACTTTCAGTTCCCCCAGATAGTGCTGCAGCAGGATCCATTCCCCTAGCACCTTCTTAGTCTCTTGCCTCAGCTTGTCCACCACTTTGTGCAGCTGTGTCTTCTCCTTGCGCAGTTGTTGCTGCAGATCGCTGTGAACAGTCTCAGTATAGTGAGCCCTTCCAGCCTCCTCCTGCCACCCCTGCCTCCATAACCCATCTGTCCCACTGGTCGAAAAGAAGACAGAGACAAGAGGCCAATGCAGCCACGACAGCTGCAATCCGGATGCCAAGAGTAGAGAACGGACAGTCCCAAAGGGAATCACACCCTTTCTGAATATACCCACAAGACAAGACATCCAAGGATGTCTACCAACCACATTGTGTCCTTCAGTGCCGTTCACTGACCATGGTAATGGGACAGCATCAGGAGGTAAGGGACAGATCCGCTCGCAGGGAGGATAGGAGACCCAAGGGTTGTAGAGGACCCACGGGGGCAACTTGCCACTTCCTGAGACCCTGCCCGACACCACTGTCATGTTGCATATTGGTCCTCTACCCAGAGAAGTGATCCTCAAACTATGGGTCATGACTCCTTTGGTGATGGCATGACACTTCGAAAGGGTGACAACTCACATATGCTGCACACCAAATACTTACCTCATGATTCGTAACAGTAACAAAATTACAATTAAGAAGTTGCAAGAAAATTGAGTTTGTGGTTGGAGCTCACCTAACCACGACAAATTGTCTTGGAATGGTCAGAGCATTGGGAAGGTTAATAACCATTGAGCTCCATCCTATTAAGGGTCTGAGTCTGTTCCTGGGAGGAGCTAAGAGTCTCTCTCACAATTAGCAAAACTGAGTGTCAGCGGCACAAGATCAAAAGATGCTTGCAAAGGATGCTTGCTAAGAGTCCTAAGGCTAGAGACCCAGAAGCGTGGACATTGCAGTGCAGAGAAAACATTGGGTAGAGTCGGTCATTTCACAATGCTGTGTTCCCCTGGAAGATAGGCACTTACCAATAGAAGAGTGACCCCTCATCCAGCTCTTGGAATTTTCTGAAAGCTTCCGAATTCTCCTTCTCCAACCTCTGTAGGTCTGCCATGGCCTGTTTATGTTCCATCTTGATCTTTTCTAATAAAGGAGTAGGCCGTTGGTAGGGCATGGAGCTAGAAGCAAAAAACCACCATGAACAAAGTTTTCAAGAATCACACAAATTCACGTGGATAGCCACACCCTGCCCACTATGGACTTGGGACATCTTCCGCTCATTGCAACTGCTGCCCTGACCCTATGCCAGCAGAGGCAGGATGTTCCCGTGAAGAGGGGTGAGGGGGGCATGAGCTTTCGCCTTAGGATTGATGAAACAGCTCGCTGAGAAATTTCCTGTCGTCTGCTTTATGTGGGTTGTGCCCACCAAAAACTGGGATGATGTGTCCCCTGTCTTCGAATCAGAAATTCTCAGTCCCACTGCCCGTCTTTCTGAATGGAGGCCAAAATGACACCATGAGCACTTTTGTGCACGGAACTCAACATTTTGGAGAATGGAACTCACGGAAGATATATAAACTCCTCAAGGGGATATCTTCATGGAACTAAGGTGAGTACATCGGAAGAATGGGGGATCCACTGGCGATCCCAACGCTCATCACAGGTATCACTTGGGAACGGAGAGACAGAAACTTCCTCATGCCCAACCACAGAAACCCTGCTTGCAGGGTCTAGAGGGGAACTCAAGCACAAATGCACAAACACATAGATATATACACACAACATGTCTGTGTGTTTCTGCATGTGTGTGTGAGACGGAGAGACAGAGAGACCAAGACACGCAGAGAGATAGATAGATAGATAGAGAGAGAGAGAGAGAGAGAGAGAGAGGCGCAAAATGTGCAGTGGTTGATCAGTTCCCTTTTATCTGTACATTGAAGTGTGTCAGCAGGCATCTTGCTTGCCTCTTGAAGAAGCCAGCACGCAATGTCTTGCCAGACAAATAGAGAACCACCACAGACTCACAGCAGCTGATATCTCACAGAAGCTGCCACTTTGGCATCATCTCTCCATATGCAGCCTGGGAACTCACAGCTCTGTCCCAATCTCTGAGTTATTTGACTGGGGCCAGAGTCGCTGGTTTTCTTCCTTCGGAGGAAACAGAAAAATAGTGCCTCCCAATCCCACTCCTGCCGGGTTTCAGGTTCTCCTTCTTGGAAGCATGTGGATCGATGGTGTCTAGCAAAGGTACTCTGTGCAAGTGTAGATTGTCAGAAACTCGGGTCCTAGGAGAAATAATCTAAGGGTGAAATGGTGGAACCGAGATGGTCACCAAGGCATTGGAAACAATGAATACTTAGTGTCAGGAGATCCTTCCGTGATGGAGGTGAGGCACTCTCGCAGCTCCTTTGTTTCCATGGACACTTGATCTAGCTGGCTGCTCAGACTGTCCACCTGCCGTTTCAGCTCCTTTTTGGTGAGGAGGGCTGTGGGTGGTGAAGGCTCTCCAGCAACCCCTGTGGTTAGAAGAACGCAAATCAACTTGCATTATGACAAGCCATAGAGGATACATCGATCACCCTGAGCCCTAAAATATGTTTGTGAAAGGTCGTGTGCCTGTCACTCGATGACACACCAATGTTGCTGACCCCAGGCATCTGCTGCCCTGCAGGGAATCTTAGATCTCCCATCTGTGAATGTAGTTGCATGTCTCAGCCAGCTGCTCTCTCCTCTGTCCCCTCAGCGCATGCTTCAAGGCAAGAAAGAAAGAACGTCCTCAAGCGTATTCCTCAAACCATGGAGGATTTGCAGATCCCTCTGAGCCCTCAAAGTGTTGAAGAAAGCTCCCGTGCCTGTGACTCAGTGACAAACCAATGGAATTTGACCCAGACCTGAGTGGCCTCTGCAGGGGATGTCAGTTCTCTGATCTCTGAAGGTAGTTGCATGACTCAGCCAGCTGCTCTCCCCTGCCCCAAAGCACATACTAGAAGCCAAGAAAGAAAGAAAGAAAGACTATTCCTCGAGCTTATTCACAGCTGCATAGTCTCCTTTCAGATGACCCGTAGCATTCACAAGTCTCTGGGTTGAGAAGCTTGGAGGAAATGATCGTAGTCCACAGGCACTCAGGTGTTTGTTAGAGAAGCCAAAACATCTTGACCTGTTACTCAAAGCACACGTCTACAGGTGGGGCAGCCATACGGGTGCAGACCATGGGCACCAGACTCCCAATGGGACATCACTGGCAACTCAGGGCACACAGAGAAGGTTCACAGTACTTCAAGTTATCCACTCCCGTTCAAGTACAGGGATGCCCTGCCTTATGCTGAGCACACGCCACTAGTCCCTCCCTCATTCTGGTCTCATTTGGATGCTACGCCTCCCTCAAGCCACACTGTCCTGTAAGACTGAAAACCAAGCGCTCCCAGCCGGACTTGGAGCTTTTGCCCTGCCAGTTCCTGACATTTGGGAGAGACAGATTACTAGCCTGGAATCCTCGACTTCCCAGAGACATGTCAGGAGGTGGAGTCCAATTTGTTCCCAGAGACCCCAATTCCTGTGCCCCCATTACCCCAATCCCAGCTAAAGGCAACCTTCTCCACAGAGCTCCTCATCTCCTGCCCAGAACTTACTGTTTTTTCTTCTGAAGCATTTATTTTTTGAGCCTTGAAAGTGAGGCTGAATGTCAGCTTTCTTCACTCTCTCTCTGGTCTCTCTCCCCTGTCCGTTTTCTCTCCTAAGGAGATTCCGCAGTCTTGCCAACATGTTCATCTCTGAACCTTAAAGGCACTGAAGTACTCGCCAAGCCAAAGGCAGTTGGAGTTGCCACAACACAGGTGACATCACAGCATTCTATTGTGTCCAGGATACAATGGAATGTTGAGGAGAGGGGCTGCTGATGTCAAGTGGGATGAAAATGGACTCCCTGCTAACCAGCTTTCCTCATGACTCAGCAGAAGTAAGTTATTCCTGTGCATGATTCTTTCCTGGGACACAAAGCACGCCTTGTGGCACCCCTTCTTCCAGGAAAACCAGATTTTCCTGATTTATTGGAAGTCAGTGAGTATATTCCACATGGGGATTGGACTGTTTTGTTCTATGGAGTAGGTGGCACAGAGCCAACCGAATTGCCAGGGAGAGGGCCAGTCCTCTATGTTGTTCCTGGTCTATCCCATCACATAAGGACGTAGCCCCACAAACTGAATAAGCTTACAAGACAGGGGGCCTAGGCTGGTCCTATGCAAGCTCACTCACTAGATACGTCGGTCCAAAGTCGTCGGTAGGTCTCCGGAGTTTAGTTCAGCTGTCGTGTGGATTCACCTTCAAGAGCATGACCACCCACCCCACTGGGTCATACAATCAATCCCTCCTGGTCCTGCTGTTCAAGAAGAACACTCCCACTGCTTGCCTGCATCTCTTCATCTGCTTCAATAAGCTACTGGTTGAAGGGTCTCTGATGACAATGAGGGTAGGTACCTTAATTACCGTTACCACAGATGGTCAATAGAGAGACACTGCACCTTTGGTAGAGGAGGCTTGCCTATCCTCTTCCTGTGGTTTCTTGGGAGCTCTTCCCATCAGGTTTCCCCCTTTAACCCCTTACGGTCCCCATCAAGACATCTCTTTCATTACTCTCCTCCCTGTCATTCTGGAGCCCAATCAGTACACGTTAGATCATTTGGTTGTTTTCATCTGACATTGAGTTCTTCTCTGATCTCTAAGCAGGAGAGAGTTCTGCTCAGAATTCGCTACGTCCATGCACGATGCCTCCTCTCTCTACCCAGTCTGCTGGAGTCTCTGGCTACTCCAACAAATGCCATTGCATCCTATCTGAAACTTGACTTTGTCAAGGCTCCTTATCATGTTCATTCTAGCACTCCATATATAGCAAAAATTGGGAATGGTCACAAATATACCAGCAAATGCAGAAAGAACAATGCACCTTATGGAATATTAATAACTTTACTAAAATGCATTTTACATTCTACAAGGTGAGAGGAGAAGAAGCCAAGATTATCTATTTGGGACATCTTTCAAGACACAAAAAGGCCATGGTGAGGGGCCAAATTGAAGGGAGGCATGGCTAGACCCAGGCTTGTACAGCAAATGGAAAGAAGGAATCCCATGTCACACGGTTGTAATGAGAAGTGCAGAATGATGAATCTCAGGTAGATTCCAGTGTGGCTACGGGTATGGCTTACTTTTCAGAAAGAGAAGGTGACCGGTGGCACAGACAGCTATTGAAATGTACACACCCTCCCCTCCCCAGAAAGTAGTGCTTTCCACAGCTATTGTTTGATGGAACCAAACTGGAACCCACTGGAATACTTCCCTCACACATTAACTCTCAGACTCAACTCATACCCGCAGAAGTCACATGGATTGCAGGGGGTACTTCACTAAGAAGAAAGCACTCCTCTGGAACGAAGCCTTCTTCCAAACCTTCTGAGAGTTGTTATAGGAAAAAGAGTAGAGTATCATCAGCCATCCGACTCACTTCTAGTTTTGCACTGACATGCCCACTCTCAGAAGAAGGTAGCATTGCAAAGTTACTTCCTATGAACATTGAGTAGCTAGTGCATCAACAGCCATCAAAAAGCTACTTCGACAGGAGTATCTTCTCAATTCTCCATTTCTGTGCTGGGCCTAACCTGCACTGTCATCTGGAGGTGAGAGGTGACATAACTGCTTTAACCTGATCCTAAGGGATTTTGAGGAATGACCCTGAACCCAGAGGCACTCTGCTTGAATGTGTGCCAACCCAAGACATAAACTCCCTTCCCTTTGTCATGGGCGTCTTTTCCTTTATCCATTTGCCCTGCAGGTGTTTTGGAAACTGTATACTTTGGTACACAGAGGGCAGGGCTAACTACCCAAGTACATATAAATATAAGTAAACAATTTGAAAAAAGGATTTGTGTGAAATAAGAAGTCCAGTCAACGGATCCTTAAAATACAGTATCCCAATAGGGTATAGTGGGTTTTGTTCTCTACCTTGCAGTTATCACTGTTGCTATCTCTTAGGCTTCAGGGAGGAGATATATGTGGGTTTCCTATTTATTTATTTATTTGTTTTATACACACGCATAATGGTTGTTCTGTTTTCCTGAGATGAATTAGAAAGACACAGGGTATTTCTCAAGAATCCATTGCAAATGATCATGTCATGATATATGTGTATGGAGAGTACATTTTTTTTGGAGTAGCAAGTATGTGATGTCACGTGTGGAATATGGTGATCTTTTTCCATCAAAGCAGTGTCTATCCAGGAGTAGAGACCACCATGCCCACCGAACTTCAACCCGTTTCTAGCTCTGTCTGTTGGGGAAATAATAATGTATCTAAAGTCACCAGGAAGATGCAGTGATCCATTTCTATCTGTTTAATTTTGCAATTACAGGAGTGTGAACCGCACTTGATCAAAAGTCTAGTTTAAGCAGGAAGAGTTTGAATATTTATTTTATTTACATAAACAAAGTCATTTGACTCAACATGGGCTTAAACAGGGCATTTGATACAGAAATCATTTAGCCTTAGCAACATAACAAGCATAAACCAAGAACAAAACAATCAAAAACTTTTTTGCAAAACAGAGAACATCAAAATGTCAAAGCAAGCAAACTTGAAATCAATGAACTAAACAAGCAAGTTAAGCTAAGTGCTATTTTTTTCCAGTCAGATTTAGTTCCACGGACTTCACACCATGGCCAGCTATGGACACACAATAGGAAGGCAGCCACAGATTGTTACAAGCTTTTCATGACAAGTATAGCCAGGCGTCTTAGGGCTTTGAAGATGAAGCAATCACCAAGGATGGATGCTTTGGTTCTTTAGTGGAGAATGCTATGGCTTGTGGTTTTCGGTGTCTTCCTTCGGCCTTCTGAATTTACTGAAAGGGTGCTGTGAGAGAAAGAAAGAAAGGCAATGAGATCCCAAAGTAGCCTTTTCGTTCAATGACAGGACAGAATCTGGGCCCATCGACACCCAGGAGGTCAGAGTCAAGAGAGAAAATCTACCCGAAGAATGTCACGGTTTCTGGAAATGTCATACAATGGTAGGTCACCTGCCTGTCTCAGATGTTTAGTGGCCCTGCTGCAGCATCTCTGTCTGCCCGAGGCTCTCGTCATGCCCTGAAGCTTGCTGCAGTTCATGCTGTAGTTTTTCTGATCTGGTGGAGGAAGGAAGGCAGTTAGAGGACATTCCTAGTGGGGTCCTTGTGTGTTGGCTCTCAAACTCTGACCTCACCAAAAGACACATCGTGCCTGATGCTCAACGTTGATCTTTCGATGGAAGCCATTGTTTAATCCCTAAGGAACAATGGTCACTGAACCCTTAAATTTGAATGTTTTCAACCTTTAACAAGTGTCAACTTTGATTGGAGTAATGTACGTATATGCTCTATGAGAAAGAAAGAAGCATTCTCCATCAGTCCTGTGACGATATTGTAACAAAAGGAATAGCAAACTGAATCCATGCATAACAGCATGGGGGCGAAAACAGAATATTCGTGGTGAATAGCCATGGGCCACCCCAGTTTATACGTAGACATAACACAACATTGCTGCTTAGACAACCAGACAAAGCCACGGGACATCTTGATGCCTCCTGCTGAGAAGGAACCTTCCATCCGGGCAATATGCAGGATGGAGCCTACCATGGTGGAGCAGGATCGCCTCAGATATGTGCCTGGGAACATGGAGTCTTCTGGCGGGTTTTGATTTAGTAAAGAAAACCGGCCTTGTTTTTCTAAGGATGAAAGCTGGGAATCGACACCCTGTTTCTCTACAAGAGTCTGCGATACAAAGCCTTGTGAGAGTTCACAACAATCCCTCAGCAGACACGTCTGTGTGGGTTCCCCCTGGCGATGACAGAACATAAGGTATCTGTCCAACACTTCCCATGGGAAATGGCCAAACAGAGAGAACAGCCAACAGAATAGCAAAGAGAAGCCAAGGATGGGAATCTCATCCATACAGCTTATGATTCTCAGTGAAAACGTTTTTGCTTCTGGCATTTTAAGACACAGCTTTATTGAAGCCCAGGCTTAGGAGGCAAAAGCAGGCAGAGCTGTGTGAGTTCAAGGAAAAGCCCTGTGAGAAGATACCAGAAAACTCAGAAGGGAGCAAGGTGGGCATCATTCTACAACTCCCTGAATGTCGAGCATGTTATTACCTGTAGGAACTTCTTCTTGTCTGCATCAGCACGACTCTGACTTGTTCTTCTTCTGATATTGTCGGGGAGAGGTGTGAATATGCAGATACCACAAAGGCAGCGACCCGAGGTAGAAGAAGGAGATCCACCTGGATCCAAATCCCAACTCCACTCTGGTACATACCTCATCAGGAGACAGTCAAGTAATGCTGCAGCTTTTCTGCAAACTTCTTCTTCTGGTTGACCAGCTCCCTCTCCTTCTGCTGGGACTGCAGGTTTCCCTCCAGTCTCTGCTGCTCCTATTCATTAGAAGAATGAGTTCTTAGGAGCGTTTTGAGCACAGGCATGAGTACATTCGCTCACTGTACAAGCACGCAAGGAGGATACCAGGAGCTTGGTGGTCTTTCAGTTTTACCAAAATCAAAGCTTCTTGGTAGGAAGGATGCCCATTTCACAGCAGAGACTGACAAACCTGAAATCTTCAAGCGATTATGCACATGCTTGGTGTATGATATACAACGCCCATAGCTCCAAACACAAAACAAAGCACCAAAGAACAGAGACCGGGAGAGATCCAGAGATAGAAACGCACAGATGGAATCTGAGCACAAAGAAGATGAGGAGGTAACATGCTAGATGATCACTTTAGTTTGGATTAAGCACAGCAGATATTTCCAGAAGAATCCAATGCCTCTGCACTCCATATCCCAGGACTAAAATTGCATAGGAGAATATGTTCTGATTGTCCAGACTATGCTGCACTGTGTGGATTTTATTTTCTGAAAGCCTCAGAGCTCCCAATAAAACCAAGCAGCCTGACACAAGCCCCTTCCCCATGCCTGGACAACCCATCGGCACCATACTGTAAGCTGCATGTAGGGAGACCTTGCCAAGGAAACACATAGGAAACGCTGGTGGCCACCTCGCACTGAGGTTCCTGACAGTGTGAAGCAAGAGTTGAGCGGAGTGAATTGACAACATTGGGATGCAGAGAATTTTAAGAAGAGAGGCCACATGGAATCCAACGCAGGGCCAATGAGAATGACTCTTTGACATTTGTAGTAGGATCTCCTAATTCCCAGCTGATTTCCCTGCTCGCAAGTGACGTCACATGGACTCTGCAAAGGCAATGAGCCACGGGATAGGGAAGTGTCTCCCTCAAGTCAGTACACAGCATCCCGGCCATCTCAATGACTTGGAAGTGTATTTTGCGTTGTTGAGCCCTCTCCCTGCTTGACCTGAAGCTTCAAGAAAAGCAGCAGGGTTTGTTTGCCAGTTCATTCTTACAAGAGACTCTCCTCCAGAAACACTGATGAACAGTTGGATGTCGTCATGAGAATGAGTTGGATGAATGTGTGTGCGAGGGCCAGGAAAGGGATAAGGGAAGCACATTAGGTTGGATGGGTAGACGGGCTAAGGTAACAGGAGGAAATGGTGCAGGGCCTAATCCGCAGACATCTGCTCGTCCCTACCTGCTGCACCTGGGTCCAGAAGTCTCTGATGCCTTCTTCTTCCTCCTCAAAGATGACTTTCCAGTTCCCCCAGATAGTGCTGCAGCAGGATCCATTCCCCTAGCACCTTCTTAGTCTCTTGCCTCAGCTTGTCCACCACTTTGTGCAGCTGTGTCTTCTCCTTGCGCAGTTGTTGCTGCAGATCGCTGTGAACAGTCTCAGTATAGTGAGCCCTTCCAGCCTCCTCCTGCCACCCCTGCCTCCATAACCCATCTGTCCCACTGGTCGAAAAGAAGACAGAGACAAGAGGCCAATGCAGCCACGACAGCTGCAATCCGGATGCCAAGAGTAGAGAACGGACAGTCCCAAAGGGAATCACACCCTTTCTGAATATACCCACAAGACAAGACATCCAAGGATGTCTACCAACCACATTGTGTCCTTCAGTGCCATTCACTGACCATGGTAATGGGACAGCATCAGGAGGTAAGGGACAGATCCGCTCGCAGGGAGGATAGGAGACCCAAGGGTTGTAGAGGACCCACGGGGGCAACTTGCCACTTCCTGAGACCCTGCCCGACACCACTGTCATGTTGCATATTGGTCCTCTACCCAGAGAAGTGATCCTCAAACTATGGGTCATGACTCCTTTGGTGATGGCATGACACTTCGAAAGGGTGACAACTCACATATGCTGCACACCAAATACTTACCTCATGATTAGTAACAGTAACAAAATTACAATTAAGAAGTTGCAAGAAAATTGAGTTTGTGGTTGGAGCTCACCTAACCACGACAAATTGTCTTGGAATGGTCAGAGCATTGGGAAGGTTAATAACCATTGAGCTCCATCCTATTAAGGGTCTGAGTCTGTTCCTGGGAGGAGCTAAGAGTCTCTCTCACAATTAGCAAAACTGAGTGTCAGCGGCACAAGATCAAAAGATGCTTGCAAAGGATGCTTGCTAAGAGTCCTAAGGCTAGAGACCCAGAAGCGTGGACATTGCAGTGCAGAGAAAACATTGGGTAGAGTCCGGTCATTTCACAATGCTGTGTTCCCCTGGAAGATAGGCACTTACCAATAGAAGAGTGACCCCTCATCCAGCTCTTGGAATTTTCTGAAAGCTTCCGAATTCTCCTTCTCCAACCTCTGTAGGTCTGCCATGGCCTGTTTATGTTCCATCTTGATCTTTTCTAATAAAGGAGTAGGCCGTTGGTAGGGCATGGAGCTAGAAGCAAAAAACCACCATGAACAAAGTTTTCAAGAATCACACAAATTCACGTGGATAGCCACACCCTGCCCACTATGGACTTGGGACATCTTCTGCTCATTGCAACTGCTGCCCTGACCCTATGCCAGCAGAGGCAGGATGTTCCCGTGAAGAGGGGTGAGGGGGCATGAGCTTTCGCCTTAGGATTGATGAAACAGCTCCTGAGAAATTTCCTGTCATCTGCTTCATGTGGGTTGTGCCCACCAAAAACTGGGATGATGTGTCTCCTGTCTTCGAATCAGAAATTCTCAGTCACACTGCCCGTCTTTCTGAATGGAGGCCAAAATGACACCATGAGCACTTTTGTGCACGGAACTCAACATTTTGGAGAATGGAACTCACGGAAGATATATAAACTCCTCAAGGGGATATCTTCATGGAACTAAGGTGAGCACATCGGAAGAATGGGGGATCCACTGGCGATCCCAACGCTCATCACAGGTATCACTTGAGAACGGTGAGACAGAAACTTCCTCATGCCCAAACACAGAAACCCTGCTTGCAGGGTCTAGAGGGGACCTCAAGCACAAATGCACAAACACATAGATGTATACACACAACATGTCTGTGTGTTTCTGCATGTGTGTGTGAGACGGAGAGACAGAGAGACCAAGACACGCAGAGATAGATAGATAGATAGAGAGAGAGAGAGCGAGAGAGAGAGAGAGAGGCGCAAAATGTGCAGTGGTAGATCAGTTCCCTTTTATCTGTACATTGAAGTGTGTCAGCAGGCATCTTTCTTGCCTCTTGAAGAAGCCAGCATGCAATGTCTTGCCAGACAAATAGAGAACCACCACAGACTCACAGCAGCTGATATCTCACAGAAGCTGCCACTTTGGCATCATCTCTCCATATGCAGCCTGGGAACTCACAGCTCTGTCCCAATCTCTGAGTTATTTGACTGGGGCCAGAGTCGCTGGTTTTCATCCTTCGGAGGAAACAGAAAAATAGTGCCTCCCAATCCCACTCCTGCCGGGTTTCAGGTTCTCCTTCTTGGAAGCATGTGGATCGATGGTGTCTAGCAAAGGTACTCTGTGCAAGTGTAGATTGTCAGAAACTCGGATCCTAGGTGAAATAAACTAAGGGTGAAATGGTGGAACCGAGATGGTCACCAAGGCATTGGAAACAATGAATACTTAGTGTCAGGAGATCCTTCCGTGATGGAGGTGAGGCACTCTCGCAGCTCCTTTGTTTCCATGGACACTTGATCTAGCTGGCTGCTCAGCTGTGGAGGGCTGTGGGTGGTGAAGGCTCTCCAGCAACCCCTGTGGTTAGAAGAACGCAAATGAACTTGCATTATGACAAGCCATAGAGGATACATCGATCACCCTGAGCCCTAAAATATGTTTGTGAAAGGTCGTGTGCCTGTCACTCGATGACACACCAATGTTGCTGACCCCAGGCATCTGCTGCCCTGCAGGGAATCTTAGATCTCCCATCTGTGAATGTAGTTGCATGTCTCAGCCAGCTGCTCTCTCCTCTGTCCCCTCAGCGCATGCTTCAAGGCAAGAAAGAAAGAACGTCCTCAAGCGTATTCCTCAAACCATGGAGGATTTGCAGATCCCTCTGAGCCCTCAAAGTGTTGAAAAAAGCTCCCGTGCCTGTGACTCAGTGACAAACCAATGGAATTTGACCCAGACCTGAGTGGCCTCTGCAGTGGATGTCAGTTCTGTGATCTCTGAAGGAAGTTGCATGTCTCAGCCAGCTGCTCTCCCCTTCCCCAAAGCACATACTAGAAGCCAAGAAAGAAAGAAAGACTATTCCTCAAGCTTATTCACAGCTGCATAGTCTCCTTTCAGATGACCTGTAGCATTCACAAGTCTCTGGGTTGAGAAGCTTGGAGGAAATGACCACAGTCCACAGGCACTCAGGTGCTTTTTAGAGAAGCCAACACATCTGGACCTGTTACTCAAAGCGCAATCTACAGGTGGGGCAGCCATACAGGTGCAGACCATGAGCACCAGACTCCCAATGGGACATCACTGGCAACTCAGGGCACACAGAGAAGGTTCACAGTACTTCAAGTTATCCACTCCCGTTCAAGTACAGGGATGCCCTGCCTTATGCTGAGCACATGCCACTAGTCCCTCCCTCATTTGGTCTCATTTGGATGCTGGTCCTCCATCAAGCCACACTGTCCTGTAAGACTGAAAACCAAGCGCTCCCAGCCAGACTTGGAGCTTTGCCCTGCCAGTTCCTGACAGTTGGGAGAGACAGATTACTAGCCTGGAATTCTCGACTTCCCAGAGACGTGTCAGGAGGTGGAGTCCAATTTGTTCCCAGAGACCCCAATTCCTGTGCCCCCATTACCCCAAACCCAGCTAAAGGCAACCTTCTCCACAGAGCTCCTCATCTCCTGCCCAGAACTTACTGTTTTTTCTTCTGAAGCATTTATTTTTTGAGCCTTGAAAGTGAGGCTGAATGTCAGCTTTCTTCACTCTCTCTCTGGTCTCTCTCCCCTGTCCGTTTTCTCTCCTAAGGAGATTCCGCAGTCTTGCCAACATGTTCATCTCTGAACCTTAGTGGCATGAAGTACTCGCCAAGCCAAAGGCAGTTGGAGTTGCCACAACACAGATGACATCACTGCATTCTATTGTGTCCAGGATACCATGGAATGTTGAGGAGAGGGGCTCCTGATGTCAAGTGGGATGAAAATGGACTCCCTGCTAACCAGCTTTCCTCATGACTCAGCAGAAGTAAGTTATTCCTGTGCATGATTCTTTCCTGGGACACAAAGCATGCCTTGTGGCACCCCCTTCTTCCAGGAAAACCAGATTTTCCTGATTTATTGGAAGTCAGTGAGTATATTCCACATGGGGATTGGACTGTTTTGTTCTATGGAGTAGGTGGCACAGAGCCAACTGAATTGCCAGGGAGAGGGCCAGTCCTCTATGTTGTTCCTGGTCTATCCCACTACAAGGACGTAGCCCCACAAACTGAATAAGCTACAAGACAGGGGGCCTAGGCTGGTCCTATGCAAGCTCACTCTCTAGATGTCGGTCCAAAGTCGTCTGTAGGTCTCCGGAGTTTAGTTCAGCTGTCTTTGTGGATTCATCCTTTCAAGAGCATGACCACCCACTCCCGACTGGGTCACACAATCAATCCCTCCTGGTCCTGTTCAAGAAGACATCTGGCACACTTCCCACTGCTTGCCTGTGCATCTCTTCATCTGCTTCAATAAGCTACTGGTTGAAGGGTCTCTGATGACAATGAGGGTAGGCACTCATCTGATTACCACAGATAGTCAATAGAGAGACACACTGCACCTTTGGTAGGAGTCTTGCCTATCCTCTTCCTGTGGTTTCTTGGGGAGCTTCCTTCCCATCAGGTTTCCCCCCTAACCCTTACGGTCCCCATCAAGACATCTCTTTCATTACTCTCCCTCCCTGTCATTCTGGAGCCCAATCAGTACACGTTAGATCATTTGGTTGTTTTCATCTGACATTATTCTTCTGTGATCTCTGCTATGTAGAGAGTTCTATGCTCAGAATTCGCTACGTCCATGCATGATGCCTCCTCTCTCTACCCAGTCTGCTGGAGTCTCTGGCTACTCCAACAAATGCCATTGCATCCTATCTGAAACTTGACTTTGTCAAAGACCTCCTTATGCATGTTCATTCTAGCACTCTACATATAAGCAAAAATTGGGAATGGTCACAAATATACCAGCAAATGCAGTAAAGAACAATGCAGCTTATGGAATATTAATACTTTCATTAAAATGCCATACATTCTACAAGGTGAGAGGAGAAGAAGCCATGATTATCTATTTGGGACATATTTCAAGACACAAAAGGGCTATGGTGAGGGGCCAAATTGAAGGGAGGCATGGCTAGACCCAGGCTTGTACAGCAAATGGAAAGGTGGTCAAGGAATCCCATGTCACACGGTTGTAATTCGAAGTGCAGAATGATGAAGTCTTAGTTAGATTCCAGTGTGGCTACGGGTATGGCTTACTTTTCAGAAGGATAAGGTGACCGGTGGCACAGACAGCTATTGAAATGTGCACACTCCTCCCCAGAAAGTAGAGCTTTCCACAGCTATTGTTTTATGGAAACAAACTGGAATCCACACATTAATACTTCCCTCACACATTAACTCTCAGACTCAACTCATACCCTCAGAAGAAACATAGATTCCAGGGGTACTTCACAAGAAGAAAGCACTCCTCTGGAACGGACCCTTCTTCAAAACCTTCTGAGAGTTGTTATAGTAAAAGAGTAGAGTATCATCAGCCATCAGACTCACTTCCTAGATTTGCACTGACATGCCCACTCATCAGAAGAAGGTAGCATTGCATTTACTTCCTATGAACACTGAATAGCTAGTGCATCAACAGCCATCATTTCCAAAAGCTACTTCGACAGGAGTATCTTCTCAATTCTCCATTTCTGTGCTGGGCCTAACCTGCACTGTCATCGAGGTGACATAACTGCTTTAACCTGATCCTAAGGGATTTTGAGGAATGACCCTGAACCCAGAGGTACTCTGCTTGAATGTGTGCCATCCCAAGACAAACTCCCTTGCCTTTGTTATGGGCATTTCTTTTCCTTTATCCATTGCCCTGCAGTGTTGTTTTGGAAACTGTATACTTTGGTACACAGAGGGCAGGCAAACTACCAGTACATATAAATATAAGTAAACGAATCTGAAAAAAAGGATGTGTGTGAAATAAGTAGTCCAGTCAACTGTACCTTAAAATAATGTGTGTCCCAGTATGCTTTAGCAGGTTTCATTCTCTACCTTGCAATTGTCACTGTTGCTACCTTTGAAGGAAATCAGAAGCAGATATATGTGGGTTTCATTATTTTTTTATATTTCCATAATGGAGGTTCATTTTTCCCGAGATCAATTAAAGACACAGGTGTATTTCTCAAGAATATCTTGCACATGCTCATGTCATAAATATATATGTATGGAGACTCCATTTCTTGGAGTAGCAAATATGTGATGTCACGTTGGGAATAGGTATCTTTTTGCATCAAGTAGTGTTTGACTAGGGAGTACACCATGCCATGCCAACTGGGTTTTTAGCTCTGTCTGTCTGGGAAATAATAACCTGTCTAAAGTCACCAGGAAGATGCACAGATTCATTTCTATTTGTGGAGTTTTGCAGTTATAGGAGTGTGACACCACACTTGAATAAATGTCTAGTTTAAAGAGGAAGAGTTTGATTTATTTTTTATTTACAAAAACAAAGTCATTTGACTCAACAGGGGCTTAAACAGGGTATTTGATACATAAAACATTTAGTCTTAGCAACATATTAATTATAAACCAAGAACAATAAATGACAAAACTTCTAAGCAAAACAGAGAACATCAAAATGTTAAAGTAAGCAAACTTGAAATCAATGAACTAAACATGCAAGTTAAGCTAAGCACTATTCATTACAGTCTGGTTTATTTCCACGGACTACACACCATGGGCAGCTATGGACCCAAAATGGGAAGGTAGCCACATATTGTTAAAGGCCTTCTTGACAAGGATAGCCAGGCGTCTTAGGGCTTCAAAGTTCAAGCAATCATTAAGGTTTGATGTTTTATTCCCTGAGTGGAGAATGCTATGGCTTGTGGTTTTCTGTGTCTTCTTTCAGCCTTCTGAATCCACTGATAGAGTGCTGTGAGAGAAAGAAAGGCAATGAGATCCAAAAGTAGCCTTTTTCATTCAATGAAGAGACAGAATCTGAGCCCATTGACATGCAGGAGACCAGAGTCTAGAAAGAAAAGCCAGCCAAAGAATGTCATGGTTTCTGAAAATGTTACAAGAAGGTAGGTCACCTGCCTGTCACAGAAGTTTAGTGGCCCTGCTGCAGCATCTCTGTCTGCACGAGGCTCTCATCATGCCCCTGAAGCTTGCTCCAGTTCATGCTGTAGTTTTTCTGATCTTGTGGAGGAAGGAAGGCATTTAGAGTACATTCCTAGTGGGGTCCTTCTGTGTTGGCTCTTAAACTCTGACCTCTCCAAAAGACACATTGTGCCTGATGCTCAACGTTGATCTTTCGATGGAAGCCATTGTTTGTATCCCTAAGGAACAATGGTCACTGATCCCCTTTAATTTGAATATTTTCAACCTCTAACAAGTGTCACATTTGATCAGAGTAATGTACATATATGCTCTATGAGAAAGAATGACACATTCTTCATCAGTCCTGTGACAATATTGTAACAAAAGGAATAGCAAATTAAATCCATGTATACAACATAGGAGAGAAAACAGAATATTCATGGTGAATTAGACATGGGCCACCCCAATTTATAGGTAGACATAATACAACATTGCTGCTTGGACAACTGGACAAAGCCACGGGACATCTTCATGGCTCCTGCTGAGAAGGAACCTTCCATCCAGGCAATATGCAAGTTTGAGCCTACCATGGTGGAGCAGTATTGCCTCAGATGTGTGCCTGGGTACATGGAGTCTTCTGGGGGTTTTGATTTAGTAAAGAAAACCAGCCTTGTTTTCCTAAGGATGAAATGTGGGAATCGACATCCTTTATCTCTAAGAGTCTGAGATATACAACACCTTGTGAGAATTCACAACAATCCCTCAGCAGACACATCTGTGTGAACTTACGCTATCTATGGAACACTTTCCATGGGAAATGGCCAAACAAAGACAACAGCCAACAGAATAGCAAAGAGAAGCCAAGGATGGGAATCTCATCCATACAGCTTATGTTTCTCAGTGAAAACGTAATTTGCTTCCGGCATTTTAAGACACAGCTTTATTGAAGCCCAGGCTTAGGAGGCAAAAGCAGGCAGAGCTGTGTGAGATCAAGGAAAGCCCTGTAAGAAGATACCAGAAAACTTAGAAGGGAGCAAGTTGGGCATCATTGTAGAGAGCCACTGATGCCATTTCCAAAGATGTACAAGAACACAGGGAGGATACTAGGATTTTGATTTTCTTCCTGTTTTACCAAAATCAAAGCTTCTTGGTAGGGAAGAATGCCGGTTTCAGAGGAGAGACTGAGAAACCTGAAATCTTTTCAAGCGATTATACACATGCTTGGCATTCTGTGATAACCAGAGTGGGTTACCCGGCTCATGCCAAGGTCCACTCTTCTTCTGGTAGTCCCTGAATACTGCCTTTGCCCTGTGTCACCCCATCACCCCGGAGTTTTTGTTTTTTAATTTTATCATTGGCTGTATCAGTATAGAATGTTCTGCTCCAGTGTCCACTAAAATGTCAACTGGTCTCCCCCTCTACTTTCAAGTTACCCTCTGCTCGCCAGGGGTCCGAATCCGTCTTCCCTAATCTTCATCTTTCCACAGGGCTAGCACCTTCGATCCCTTTTCTCTTCTTGGGTCAGTTGCTGCAGACTGCTCAGTGGGCAACAGGCCTGTGTGGAGACCAAATCTCCGATGACTAGGTCAGGCGTGCCTTTGGCATGCCACACAGACACTAACACACTGGATGTGGTTTGTAACTGCTGCAGTTTTTACTTAAGAGCATAGGGTTTTTATGCAGAAAGTTCAAGGAACAGATCTTTGTCCACACTTTAGTATTTACATAAATACTATAAAAATGTTAGCAATTCCCTTGAAGCATGAGATTATAAAAACATCTATTTTGGCCTGTCTGTGGTCAGCATATAGAGATTTGGCTCACTGTAGGAAGTAGTCATTGCCAAAGACTTTTAACAGCATTGATAACAACTCTTGTACTCTTTTACTTATTTAGGGGCCCTAAGATCACAAGTTAGAGTTTCCTAGTAAATCCCACAACAGCTTTGTTGTGGGCAGGCTATAATTAGGCAAGGTCATCTTGTGGCAAATTCCTACAGCTTTAGCTATGTTAATTTTCAGGCTTTGTGCTGACACCTGAAGTCTCAATGGTGCACCATGAGTTTTGTAATTTGTTGGGAGCTGGCCCGGAGTCACATTCTCTTGCAGAATTACTTACACCTTAAAACTTGAATTAAGCCTTATCTTGGTAAAACAGAGAACTGTTTAACAAGCAGTCTGCTCCACTCACCCTGGAACTGAGATGAATCAGACCCCAGGAACTAAGTCAGATGCCAGGAACTGAGATAAGCAGATGTTTATGGTCTGATGTTTATGGCCTCAGAGTCGGCACAGCTACCCCTCCCCAATTCCTCTCCACTTTGCTTCATAAACTCCTCTTTGTGACTAATAAAGTTAGACCTTGACAAGCATTGCTTGGTCTTGTTCCTTCTTTCTCTCTCATTATTTTCAGGTTCTAGCCTACCTCGACCCATGAATAACTAGGTCCCACTGGTCAGGCAAGTGGTGCCCAACCTGCTGCTCCAGGGATGGCTTTTACAGAATGGAGTCCCCTATCCCTGAAGAAAATCGGTAGTATACACCGAGAACAGTGCTGGACCTGCGGACCTGTGAGCTGCAGTGTAAGAATGGAAAAATTTAGCTCGAACTCTCCACTGACCCCAGGAGTAGGCAAAAGGTCACATTCTTGACTGTTTACAACAGGGCAGTTTTATGACAGCACCTGTGAGTGAATGAACAAGAAATGAGCCTTTTCACCCTACACAGAAGCCCTAGCGAAAGCAGCCTTCCTGGGCTAAGTGTGGGCTTGGATAGTTCAAATTGATTGGTCCACACTGGATGCTATGAGATGATTGGTTTTTGAAGTGCAGGCTTTGTTGTAACCCTATAAAAGCTGTCAGAACCCTGTACCTGGGGTTCCCAGTCCTCTACCCCACATGGAGTATGGCTGTGCATCACAGTGCACTGGAATATGAAAGACCTCATGCTTTTACATCAAGACCACTTCTCGTGAGTGAATTGGGGGGGGGTGCCTTTCCTGAGTCCGGGCTTGAGAATCCAGGCACTCCGTGGGTCTCTCATTTGGTGCATTGACCGGGAATGGCCCGGAGACTGTGACCACCCCTCTCACTTGAGAACCTGGACTTAGATTTACTGGGACCCACTCTGATGTATGTGTGTGTGCTGGTATGTATTATATGTTAGCCAGCATCTCTGTTCTGAATATGTGTTTTCTGGTATCTGTTTTCTGCCTGTTTGCTGTAGACAAGGGTGGGTCATGTGTCTGGATCTGTTAGTTGCTGTTTGATGTGTTTTCTGGTACCGGTTTTCTGCAAAGCATTCTCAGTTATGGTCTGCAGCTGCCTTCTTAGGCCCTAAAGACTAAATGGCTGTGATCAGCAGACCTGCTATTCGGTCATAAAGCTGTGTTCCTGGGGGAATCTCCAGGGGGGATATAAGAAGCCTGGGGATGTCCAGTTGTATGCTTCTGTCTGTAGGCAAATAGGAATAGGGCCTCGGTGAGGAGGCTCTAGGCTTCTGGCTTCTGTGGTCAGTATGACCAAGTCTGAATCTGTTTGATGCCTTGGGGGGGGGCACCCTGGGAGATGAGAAGCTCTCAGCTTCTGTCTGTCTGTCAGTAGGACCAAATCTGAATCTCTTTGCTGCTTCCCCGGGATACCCCGGGAGGTGAGGAGGTTCTCGGCTTCTGTCTGTTAGTTGGTAGGACTGAACTCTGAATCTGTTTGCTGCCTGATGTTTGCTGGAGACTCGGCAGGTCACGTGTCTGGGTCTGTTAGTTTCTGTTTGATGTGTTTTCGTTCTGTGAGTCTTTGGCGTCTTGTCTTTGTCTATAGTTTTACCCTAGGACTGACTGTGACAGACGACTCTCCCCTTAGTTTAACTCTTGACCACTGGACTGAAGTTAACCCATCATTTGTCAGTAGAGATTAAGGAGATTCTGGCAGGCTTTTGTGCCTGAGTTGGTGGACATTCAGTGTCGCATGGCATTTAATTTTGAGATTATCCAAGCCGTTAAGGCAACTGTTTTTCAGGACCTGGCTCTCTTCCTGACCCACTGCCAGGGAGCATTTGTGCAGGTCCATCTTTGGGGCCCGGGAAGACCCAGCAAGAATGTAAAAGCGAGGGTCTCTCGCCCCCTGGAACATGCCACCAGGGCTAGGTGCAGCCACGAGGCTGTGGGCCAGGGCGGTAGGGGCGGAGCCACGCCGGAATGGATGGGCAGGGTTATGACCATGTCCCTGTGCATGTTTGGCTCCCTCCAGTTTCCAGATTATAGCCTCCAGTGCTGTGCCTCAGATCTTTGTAATTGGAAAACTAGATCCTTATAATTAAAAACTAACCATCCACCTTTCTCAAATGCCTCACGGGGTTGGTAGAGTCTTGTGTTTTGTCAACAGTCAACAGCCTGCTTCAGAAGCTCTTAACAACTGAGGAGCAGGAGAGAATACTATTGACTTGGGATTCCTTTCGGCTCGCCCCAGTTGGGACTGCAACACCACGGAATGTAGGAGGAGCTTAAAAGTCTATCACCAGGCTCTGATGGCAGGTCTCCCAGGTGCTGTGAGACAGCCCACCAATTTAGCTGAGATGAGGGAGGTGATTCAGGGACAAACCAAATCTCCCTCCGTGTTTCTTAAAAGGCTCATGGAGGCCTTCAGGCGGTTTACTCCCATTGACCCTACCTCAGAAGCCCAGAGAGCTTCAATGAATCTGGCTTTTAGAGGGAGAACAGGCATGACAGAAAACAGGAAAGAAATTCGACTAAAATCTTGGCCGCAGTAATTAAAAAATTTTTAGAGCAGGCCCTAGACAGTCAGGAAGCCTGGGCAACAGGATCCCTCTTGACAAAGACTAATGTGCATATGGTAATGGGTGCCACAGGGCAATGGGTGCAATATTCATGGACTACCCTTCGGTAGAACAGTGAACCTTGGCGTGGGTCAGGTATCTCACTTGTTCCTAGTTATCCCAGGATGTCCTTACCCTCTGTTAGGAAGAGACATCCTGTCAAAAGCAGGAGCCCGGATTCATTTTGACTCTGAACAGCCATCAGTTACCATTACACGGGGAAATCAATTGCAGGTCCTTACTGTTAGGCTAAAAGATGAATGCAGACTCCACTTTGAGGAGCCAGAGCTTGACCTCAACTGTTCAGATGGAGCTGGAACCTCCAATATGGACTGATGATTGCCCCATACTCCCTTAGCTTGGGCTAAAATATCCAGAATGGGTCTGGCCAAACAAATGCCTCCAGAGGTTATTCAGCTGAAAGCTAGTGCTACACCAGTGTCAGTTAAACAGCAGCCCATGAGTAGAGAGGCCCGGGGAAGAAATTCGACCCCACATCCAGAGGTGAATCCAGCAAGGTGTCCTGGTTCCTATTCAATCTCCCTGAAACACTCCCTTGCTGACAGTTAAAAAGCCTGGTACCAATGATTATCGGCCAGTGCAGGACTTGAGAGAGAAGTCAATAAAAGGACACAGGATATACATCCAACTGTCCCAAACCCTTATAACCTCCTGAGTGCCCTCACACCTGAGCGGAGCTGCTACATCATATTAGACCTAAAAGATGCCTTCTTCTGCCTAAGGTTACATCCTACCAGCCAACCACTTTTTACCTTTGAATGGAGGGACCCCGACACGGGCAGAACCTGACAGCTCACTTGTACCTGACTGCCACAAGGGTTTAAAAATGTGTGGGAACCCACACAATTCGCCATTACAAGATGGCGCCGAGGACTGTTGTAAACAACCCTGTTTTTGGCGCGTGCCCTCCTCGAGTCTGCCTGGCAACAGGTATGCACCAATCCCAGACTGACTGGTGTCCTTTCAGGAAGGAACGCCCATCCTGCCTAGCGTGCCCCTCATCTCCAGCTCTCCCTCAATCAAGAAGTGCTTCAATAAAGTGTGATCAGAGAAGGATCCTCGTGTCGGTGGTCTTCTTCCCCTGCGGGTCAGGGCGCGCCACAGCTGGTGCCGAAACCCGGGAACTGCTTTCAGCAGACACTAGTGAGGGGCCAAAAGGATCCAGAACTCTACACACGAGCGGCGACGTCGGTAAGTCCTCTCAGGTATGTTGATCGGCGGGTTAATCCTGGTGTGTACGCTCTAATTTTTATCTTTATAGTGATTGTGGTTCTTTTCTGCTGTTTTTGGTTGCGGTGTCACAAATCCGGTGAGGAGTGCCTTTTCTGGGTGTAAAGTGAAAGTAAGACCATTGTAAACAAAGCGGCGTTTCTTACCAAATTGTAAGTCCCTCGTAAATAAGTGGGCAATATGGGTAATAACTTGGGTGCCGGTCCAGGAGCCTGTGATTTCTCTGGTCCCGATACAGAGCCTGTTAAAACAACGAGGCTTAAAGTTATCTTCGGGCACGATACATACTATCGTCAAGGATTTCGACAAGATAGCGCCCTGGTTTGCAGTCTCCGGCGACCTCACTCTTGGTTGCTGGGAGAAACTTGGGAAAGATCTAGAGACCGCTAAGCAGGAGGATCGGCTTGGTAAGGGAACGCTTCCTCTATGGAGGCTGGTACATTCATGTCTCAGAGACGGCAGAAATATGGATCTGATTAAGCAAGGACGTAGAATGTTAGCTGAGCATCAGGACAGCCTATCTAAAGCCGAGTCACTAGGAGAGGGGAAAGAAAGGCCTAAAAACAATAAGGATAAAAAGGAAAAGAAGAAAACTATATCCAAGAAGGATAGTAAAAGTGAAGGGTGGAATATAACAAAAAACCCTTTGTATCCAGTACTGGATGAATTTGCTAATTTAGAACTTTCAGAAAATGAAGAAACAGATAAAGAGGAACTAACTGGGCAGGAGGAGGAGGAGTTAGAGGAGGCCGCTACAGAGTATGAGGAAGAAAGATATGAACAGCGGCCAGGACAGACTTTTGCCCAGTCAAGTGCGGGACCTATGGCGCCTTTGGCTCCGCACTCTGTCTTGGCTCCACCCCCTTATCTCCCTGTTGCTGGGGAATTTTAATTGGCTACGGGGGTATTTGTCTATCCCTAGTCATGAGCTTCAGCCTCTGTTTTCCATATTAGAAGGTAATCCAGACGTTAACTCTCCCAGGTCGCTCACCCCCCAGGGTGAGGCTGCAATTCGTAAGGTCGAGATAGCTATTAGGAAGGCAAGTTTAGACAGATTAGATCCAGAAAAACCTTTGAAATTATGCATCTTAAAAACACAAACTTATCCCACAGGTGTATTGTGGCAGGAAGGTCCTCTTTGGTGGCTTCATGGTCACTCACTTGGAGCAAAGACAGTATAACATTACCCTACCTTAGTGGCTATCCAAGCATTGACAGGGTTAAAATTTAGCCTCATGCATTTTGCAAAAAATCCAGATGTTTTAATTGTCCCCTATACCAGGCAACAGGTTGAAGTACTTGCAGGAATAATAGATGATTGGGCAATTTTAATGTGTGCCTTTTCTGGTATAATAGATAATCATTATCCTAAGAGTGATTTATTATCATTTGTTAATAAAGATTTAGTTTATTTTCCTAAAATAACCTCCACTACGCCCTTGGTGACTGCCATTACTATATTCTCTGATGGGTCAAAAACAGGCAATGGGGCTTATGCAGTTCAAGGACAAGAACCCGTAGTTTATAATTTTCGCCCTGATGCACCTCAAGTGGTGGAATGTCAAATGGTTTTAAAGATTTTTGAAAGATTTGATGGACCTTTTAACTTGTTCTCAGATTCATTATATGTGGTTAATGCGGTTGCCAATTTGGAGGTTGCTGCTAATATTCATTCATCGAGTATGGTAGCACCTATTTTGGTACAAATTCAAAATTGTATTTTAAATAGCAAACATCCCTTCTATATAGGACACATTCGGGCCCATTCCTTACTCCCCGGGACCAATGACGGCCATGAATGATTTAGTGGATAAAGCAACAAGGTCTGCAATTATGACCGCATTGGATCCTTTGGAATCCGCAAAACAATTTCATCGCTTATACCATGTTCCCGCTAATACCTTAAGGTTAAAGTTTCATATTTCTCGGAGCACGGCAAGAGATATAGTGAAGAATTGCATGTCATGTGTTCCTTTTCATCATCCGCCGCATATTGGCGTAAATCCTAAGGGCCTAAAACCACTATCCCTATGGCAAATGGATGTTACACATGTACCTGAATTTGGAAAATCTAAATATCTCCATGTGTCAGTAGACACATGTTCGGGCATTATACATGCCACGCCATTATCAGGACAGAAGGTTTCTCATGTGAAAACCCACTGCCTTGAAGCCTGGGCAGCATGGGGCAAGCCACACAGAATAAAAACGGAAAATGGTCCAGCTTACACCTCTCATGGCTTCCAAGAATTCTGTGCTCGCCTTGGAAGTTTCCACATACCCTGGGATTGCCATATAACCCCCAGGGGCAAGGTGTTGTTGAGAGAGCCAACAGGACAATTAAGGAATTGCTACAAAAACAAAAAGGGGGAATAGCAGAACATGCTACCCCATGAGAAAGAATATCCTTAGTCCTCTTTACACTTAATTTTTTGATTTTGAATGACTCAAATCAGACTGCTGCTGATAGACATGCACAATCAGTCTCGGTTCCACAAGTACAGGTTATGTGGAAAGATGTATTGGATAACAAATAGTATGGACCGGATCCTGTTATTCAGAGATCCAGGGGATCTGTTTGTGTTTTTCCACAGGACCGTACAGATCCAATTTGGGTTCCGGAGAGGCTGATTCGAAAAATCAACAATGAAGAGGAGAAGGATGTCAGCACTGACGATATTCTGGAGGAAAAGGATGATGCTATGGTTACTAATCCATCTGACCCATGCCAATGAAGAATATTTTTTGGTCATTTACCCGAACATGGCCAATACCTGTGCCTGTACATAATGTATCCTCAATCTTCCCTCAGTTCTATTCTACCCTTTGCCATTTTGGGGTCCCCTGCAAAGCGAAAGACAAAATTAATGAGGAACAACAGGCGTTTAATCAATCTCGAGTGCCCCTGCAAGCAACGCTCTGTTTTTCTAAAGATACCAATGCGTCCCCTTGTGTCCTTGTGCAAAGACAGGTGTTGTCAGCATTTGAAGACCCATTAAGATCCTTGACCCTAGATTTAGAGGTAAAGATGTTGCATGAAGCATTGTCTCAAATAGCATCAGGCGCTTTGAGTGGCTCAGGTACCGGAACTAATGGCAGCCCGGTGATTAATGTCACTACATATTGGATGAATATGACTTTTATTGCCCCAAAAATTAGTAGGCATAATAGCTATGGGCCATACAACGGATCTAAGCCCACACACCTTTGTCCCAATGTGTTTTCTGAATATCCGCCTGAATTTCTTGATTGTAGAGGAAAATATGATAAAATAGTTCCCATCTCATCAGGACTTTGGTTTACGCCAGATTTGATGAGATATCACTATAAGAATAATTCCACAAAAACAGGTTGGCCCTTATCGTCCTGGATCCTCATTAATTCCAAGGGTGTTGCTTGTGACCTCTCGCCATTAGTTAATCTAGAGGATAGTAAAGTGGAATTTTACAATGTAACTGGAAGTCTGAACACCACCAACAAGAAGCTTACAGTATCATGGGCACACAAACAACATGATATTTCCTATCCCAGAGGCAGGGTATGTGTAGATCCACCATTTTTGTTTTTGCTTTTTAATTATTCTCAGGACTTGGTTGTATGTGAGAACCAGACTTGTGTCATCAGTCAATGCTGGGGTGCTGAATATTATAACTCAGCATTGGTTATGTGTCTGCCAATTTTTGTACCTATTCCTGTAAAGGCAGACCCAAACAATTTTCCTATAGCCACTCTGTTCAGACAAAAAAGGGACTTTGGTATTATAGCAGCCATAGTTACGGTATAGCCGTCTCTGCAGCCGCTGCGGTTACTGCCAGAGTAGCTATGGCAAATCAAGTACAGACCGTTCAACAAGTTAATGAGGTGATACAAAAAACTTCTAGTGCTCTTTATGTTCAAGAGAAGGTAAATACTCACTTGGCTTCAGGGAATACTTATGCTCAATAAGAGGATAGACTTATTGGAAGGGAACATACAAGATCTTTTTGATATTATGACAGTGAGTTGTGTGGATAGAACCCCGCACATTTGCATTACACCTTATCCCGCCTCCCTTAATGAGTCTAAACAGCTATCTTGCATTTTAAGTGGAAATTGGTCTAGAGAATTTGAACAGCTTCAAGCTAATTTTACCTATCGCATTCAAGTGCTTAATGATACTAAGGTCGAGTTAGTCACCTTGAGACAATTTTCAGATTGGATGGTGAAGACATTTTCCTATTTTAAGGAATGGATCGGAGTCGGTATGTTCGGCATGTTTTGCCTGGCAGGCATGACTTTAGTCCTGTTCCTGATCTGTAGGATGTGATTCGTCAGAAAAAGGGAAAAGGTTGCCATTGCTCGAGCCTTGACAGCCCTGGAGGCTGGCCAATCTCCCCAAGCTTGGATCAGTATTTTTCAAGATCTCTAGTCTAGTGCCCATGCACCCGGAGGCCTTGTTGCCATTGCACCCGGTAGGGCTAGATGGCTGTTGAAGCAGTCGGTCAGAGACTATTCCGGATAGTTTGCACCTGAGAGTGCACTGAGCCGATCCACTCAGGGGAACAAGATGTCGAGCATATAGGTTGCTCTCATAATCGTCCTATCCCTGGAAAAAGAGTAGCGCACTCAACAGGGCGGCGTCCTCTGTTCCCAGCTATGACCGATGATGCGTTAATAAAATAAAAGGGGGGAAGTGTGGGAACCCACACAATTCGCCATTACAAGATGGCGCCGAGGACTGTTGTAAACAACCCTGTTTTTGGCGCGTGCCCTCCTCGAGTCTGCCTGGCAACAGGTATGCACCAATCCCAGACTGACTAGTGTCCTTTCAGGAAGGAACGCCCATCCTGCCTAGATAAAAGCCGCTCCCTTCCTTGCTTGCGTGCCCCCTCATCTCCCAGCTCTCCCTCAATCAAGAAGTGCTTCAATAAAGGTGTGATCAGAGAAGGATCCTCGTGTCGGTGGTCTTCTTCCCCTGTGGGTCAGGGCGCGCCACAAAAACTCCCCGACCATCTTTAATAAGGCACTTCATAAAGATCTGGCCAGCATCAGGATCCAACTCCCCCAGGTGACATTCCTCCAGTACATGGACAACTACTTCTAGCAGGAGCCCCCCAGCAGGACTGCATGGAAGGAGCAAAAGCACTGCTGCTGGAACTGTCAGATCTGGGCTATGGAGATTCTGTCAAAAAGGCCCAGATCTGCAGGAGAGAGGTAAAGTACCTGGGGTGCAGTCCATGGGATGGGCAACGATGGCTGACAGAGGCTCGGAAGAAAACCGTAGTCCAGATACCAGCCCCAACGACAGCCAGGCAAATGAGAAAATTTCTGGGGACAGCTGGGTTTTGCAGGCTATGGATCCCAGGGTTCGCGACCCTAGCAGCCCCCTCTCTACCCACTGACTAAGAAAAAGAAAAAAGAAAAAATTCTCTTGGGCTTCAGAGCATCAGGAGGCATTTGATGCCATTAAGAAGGCCCTGCTGAGTGCACCTGCACTAGCTCTCGCTGATGTAACTAAACCTTTTACCCTTTATGTAGATGAGTGTAAGGAAATAGCCCGGGTGGGGGTTTACCTCAATCCCTGGGGCCATGAAACAGACCAGTGGCTTATCTGTCAAGGAAGCTTGATCCTGTAGCCAGTGGATGGCCTGGCTGCCTAAAAGCTATCGTGGTCGTGGTGGTACTGGTCAAAGATGCTGACAAGCTGACTTTGGGGCAGAAAGTAACCATAAGAGCCCCCCATGCACTGGAGAGCATTGCCCGGCAGCCCCCAGACCGATGGATGACCAATGCTTGCATGACTTACTACCAAAGCCTGCTTCTCACTGAGAGAATTACCTTCCTCTGCCAGCCACCCTCAACCCTGCCACTCTACTGCCTGAGGAGACTGATGAACCGGTGATTCATGACTGCCATCAACTGCTGCTAAAAGAGACTGGAGTTTGCAAAGATCTCACGGACATCCTGCTGGCCAGGGAGGCATTGAACTGGTTCACCAATGGGAACAACTACATGGTACAAGGTAAAAAATTGGCTGGGGCAGCAATGATGGGCCAGCAGCCTGCCAGAAGAAACTTCAGCATGATAAGCTGAGCTCATGGCCTTAACACAAGCATTGCAGCTGGCCAAAGAGAGAATCCGTAAACATCTACACGGGCAGCAGTTATGCTTTTGTAACTGTACATGTACACAGGGTAATCTGTAGACAAAGGCGACTTGCTATACTTTAGATAGAAAGGAGCTTTACCTTACTCAGAAGGGTTAGAATATGTCCAGCGGATACATCGTCTAACCCACCTAGGGGCTGAACATCTGCAGAGACTGATTAGAACATCCCCTTGTCATATTCTAAGACTATTGGGGTGGCCGACTCAGCAGTAAAACATTGTGTGCCTTGTCAGTTGGTTAATGCTAACCCTGCAAGAATGCCTCCTGGGAAGAGACTGAGGAGAAGCCATCCAGGTGCTCATTGGGAAATAGACTTCACTGAGTTAAATCCTGCCAAATATGGTAACAAGTACTTATTAGTTTTATAGACACATTTTCAGGATGGGTAGAGGCTTACCCTACCAAGAAGGAGACATAAACCATGGTGGCTAAGAAAATACTGTTGCCCAGGTAAGTCAGGGAATAGCCTAGACAGTGAGGGTTGATTGGAAATTACATTGTGCATACAGACCCCAAATTTCAGTGCATGTAAACAGGATAAATAAAACCATTAAATAGACCCTCACTAAACTGACCACAGAGACTGGCATTAATGACTAGATAGCTCGCCTAACCTTTGTGCTTTTCAGGGTTAGAAACACACCCCTGGACTGTTTGGGCTGACCTCCTATCATTGGCTCTGTGGGAGGGGGCCCTCCACTGATGAAAATTGCCTCTGTACATAGTGCTGATGTGCTGCTTTCCAAGCCTTTGTTTACTATGCTTAAGGTGCTCAATTGGGTGAGACAGTGAACATGGAAGCTTCTCTGGGAGGCCTACTTGGCAAAAGAAAAGTTCTGAAGTTCCACACCACTTCCAAGTTGGAGGAGATTCAATCTATGTTAGATGCCACCACACAGCAACCTTGAGACTTGGTGAAAAGGCCAACATTGTGGCCATTCCAGAATATGTCCTCTTCCCCTGGACCCACCCCCATGCCACTCGAGGTTATAAGACCCAGGAACAGTCTCTTACAACTGCTCATTTTATTCTTATCTTGTTGCTCACTGTTACTTTTATTAGGGAGTGTGTGAGTGCAGTCCAAATTATGGCCTTTTAGTCCTCCCAGTTCTAAGACTAGAACCATTAACCAGAGAAGAAGTGGGGAATGTAAGGATGGAAAAATTTAGCCTAACTCTCCACTGACCTCAGGAGTAGACAAAAGGTCACATTCTTGACTGTTTACGACAGGGCGGTTTTATGACAGTACCTGTAAGTGAATGAACAAGAAATGGGCCTTGTCACCCTACCCAGAAGCCCTAGTGAAATCAGCCTTCCTGGGCTAAGTGCGGGCTTGTCACACTTCCCAGAAGCCCTAGCAAAAGCAGACTTCCTGGGCTAAGCCAGGGCTTGGATAGTTCAAATTGATTGGTCCACACTGGATGCTATGAGATGTTTGGTTTGTGATGTGTGGGCTTTGTTGTAACCCTATAAAAGCTGTCTGAACCCTGTACCCAGGGTTCCCAGTCCTCTACCTCACGTGGAGTATGACTGTGGACCCCAGTGCACTGGAATATAAAAGACCTCATGCTTTTACATCAAGACTGCTTCTAGTGAAGTTGTTTGGGGGGGGGCACCTTTCCTGAGTTGGGTTGTGAGGGTCCAAGCCCTCCGCGGGTCTTTCAGCAGCATGGCGATTTGGAATCTGTCCTCACTGCTCATGAGCACACTGATTCCTGGTGAGTTGCCCCTGTTCCGTTCCATAATAATGGGTCAATAATTGTCCAAGAAGTTAAGTTCATTAGGAACTTCAAGTCTTCCCCTTTCGAGAAAGGGGAATTAGAGCTTCATGTAAAGAGTTAGTAAGTTTCTTTGCTTTCGTTTCTAAAAATTGTCCTTGTGTTATTCTGAAAGGACCAGATATTCACTCCCTGACATGGCGAAAGGGGGCTGAGGATCTTATTAGACTAGTTAAAGAATAGGGCCTAGAGGCCCTAAGCCTTAGGAACTCCTGCTGTGGCTAATGCCCAACCAAGTGCATAGAAAAATGAATGCAGCCTGTCAGAAACTGGTGAATTTATTGAAATTTGTTCAGATTTTGGATGCTCATATTTTAAGGGTTGTCTATAACAGCCGCATTACAAGAGATCTCAATAAGGATGTTTTATTTCAACAAGCAAATCTTGGCCTAGAAAAAAGGAGGGCTAAAAGATGTATGTATATGTATGTATGTTCTGTATGTATGGTGTGGCCACACATGTGAGTGTTTGAATGTCTGAAGTGTGGTTGTGAATATGTGAATGTGTGAATCCCAACAATAAGTACTATTTGAATTTTTTGGGATATAAATAAATAAATAAATAAATAAAAATAAAAAGAGAGGGAGAGAGAGACATCAGGGTTGGAGATCTGCATCTCCCATGACTGTCTCAGAAACCTTCCTAAATTTTGGTGGTTAAAAAAGAAATCGAAAGAATGGAGGTTGATATAAGATTTGAGAAAACCTATTGAAAGGAGGCCTCTAGAAACTGCAGGCCCTGTTAGGCCCCACCTGGAGAGATGTCAGTGAAAATGCAAATGAGACCATGTCAACTATTGAGAAAAAGCCTCAGGGAACTGCAGGCCCTGTTAGTCACCCCCCCCCCCCCACACACACACACCTAGAAAGTTGTCCGTGGAAATGCAAATGAGACCAGGTCAGCTAATGAAAGGTTTACAGGTCAGACTAAAAAGTTTTCAAAAGTATTTGGGGCTCATGTTACATCCTAAAGAAATTAAGCCTCAAAAATTATAAATTAGAAAAGATAGCTTATGATCATTGAATAATGTTCAGAAGTTATTAGGAAATATTCCAATGGTTATGTCCTTTTTTAAAAAGCACCTACTGGTCATTTGAAACCTTTGAGCCATATCCTGAAAGGAGACAGTGATCCCAATTCACCTAGACAGCTAAATAAAGAGAGTAGACAAGTTCTCTTACAATTGGAGAATGCAATCCAGCATCAGAAGATATGCTATATTGACTATGCAAAACCATGGGAGGTTTATGCGCTTTCCATACAGCATAGTCCAAATTCTTTCTGTCTCATGGCAAAGGGGACCATTGTTCTGGTTGCATTTACCTGTTTCCCCAGCCAAAGTGTAAAATCCTTATTTTAAAGCAGTAGCTTGTATGGTACAAAATGTTGTCTAAGTGATATTTTGACAGAGAACCAAGCGTAATATATGTTGCCTGTACCAAATAGTAAGTTAATGGTTATTTCAAAATCTTTACAACCAGCAATTAACAGGCAAAGGAACGTTTACTTAGATGGTGAGGGGTTACCCCCTTTTCTGAGAGTGGGCTCAGGTGCCAGCCGTGGCACTCCTGACTTAAGGAGATAATTTTCTTTTATCATTAGAAGTTTCCTTTCTCTGTGTAGATTGAGCGCCTACGTTTTCAAGCTTTTATTAATTATAATTTTTGGTCCATCAGCTTTTGCTCAGTTTTTGGAAAAAATTGATAATCAGTTTATAGACATTATAATTTGTACTAATACATCCTTTTGTATTCCCTAAAATTGTAAGGAGTAACCATGTTAAAAATGCTATGTTAGTTTTTACTGATGGTTCTTCTGATGGAAAAGCAGCTTATGTTATTTATTGATGGGAAAAGAATATGTAGTACAGACAGATCCAGCTTCAGCTCAGATAGTTGAGTTACAAGCTGTTGCAATACTTTTCAGCATGTAATGAAAGATTCATTTAACTCATATATTGATAGTCATTATGTTTTTTAGAGCTCTTCAAGTTTTAGAGATAGTTCCATACATTGGAACTAGTAATAATCAGGTTAAATTATTGTTTGAGCAAATTCAAAGTGCCATTCATAAAAGAAAGGCATCTTGCTTTGTGGGTCATATAAGAGCTCATTCAAACCTTCCCGGCCCACTGGATAAAAGCAATGAGTCAGATGATAGTCACTATCTCAGGTAAAATTAGCTCAGCAGTCACACAGCTTTCATCATCAAAATAGTAGTAGTTTAAGAAAACAGTTTGGTTTAACTAGAGAGATGCAAAAATCCATTCAGGTTACTTCCAGCCCTATATACTGGATGGCCTCTCCACTAATATATGGGAAAGAGATCTCTTAGGAGAGATGGGAATTGTCCTTACTACCCAAACCCTCGCCCAAGGCGCTCCACCAAGAGACAAAGCTCTCCAGATGATGTGTAAAATGGGCTGGGACAAAGGACAAGGGCTAGGTAAGCTGGAGCAAGGAGAAGTTCTCTCTGTGGCCACTCTCCAATTAGACACGTTAGCCGTTTTTAAGAAGGGTTGCTGTTGCACTGCTAGCCCCCATTCCCATTGCATGGATTTCTGACATTCAATGTGGATGGGACAGTGACTCCTAACTGCAGAAAAACTTCTAGCGGCTTCCCAACTAGTTCAAGAACAATTGGAGGCAGGACATGTGATCCCCTCCACCTCTCCCTGAAATTCCCCTATATTTGTGATTTAAAAGGCTTCAGGAAAAAGGAGATTGCTCCAGGATTTGAGGACCATTAATTCAACAATGCAGCCTATGGGAACTCTTCAGTCTGGCTTGCCCTCACCTGTGGTTATTCCTAAAGATTGGCATCTAATTGTTATTAATTTAAAGGATTGCTTCTTTTCCTTTCTGCTGCCGAGATAGACCCAGGTTTGCATTTAGCCTTCCTTCCATTAACTTTTCTAGTCAGTAACATGCCCTTCACTTTCAATGGGTGGTGCTCCCACAAGGGCTAATAGCCCTACAATATGCCAGGCTTATGTGGCTGCCTGCCTGGATCCTATCAGGTACAAATTTTCTAATCTTTACATTATCCATTATGTGGATGAAATTCTGCTGGCAGCACCTGCTGAGGAGAGATGTCTTGCAGTGTTTGCTAAATTGCAGGAGCTCCTGGAGGCTCACGGATTTATTTTGGCCCCAGAGAAGGTTCAAAATAAACCTCCTTACACCTATCTAGGCCATTGAATCCAACAGACAGTCCTCCGGCCTCAAAGGCTCCAAATTGATTGACTTTTCAAATTAAAAACTCTTCATGATTGGTAAAACTTTTTGGGAGATGTTCAATGGATCTGCCTCTCTTTCCATTAAAACAGGGGAGCTTAGACCAATATATGATATTTTTCCAGGGGATCCAGCTCCGACCTCTTCCAGACAATTTACACCAAGGCCAAAGAGGACTTCCAATTACTATTAAAAAGCATTTGCAGCCTAGATTATGAACAGCCTCTTGGTGTAGTTGTATTTTCCTCCAGTTTTTCACCCAGTGCTGGTTTTTGGCAAAATGGCCCTATATATTGGAATCATTTGCCAGCCTCCCCTAAGAAGGTGGCATCATCGTCAAAATAGGAATAGTCTAAGAAAAGAGTTTGGTTTAACTACAGAGACTGCTCAACAAATTGTCAAACAATGTGATATGTATGTGCCCACAATATTTACCAGTAACTAATAAATCCTCAGGCCTGCTTCCTAATTATTTATGTCAAATGGATGTTACTCATATTTCAAAATTTGGCAGATTAAAGTATGTGCATGTGACAGTCGATACATATTCAGGCTTCTTAATGGCCACTGCACAAACTGGAGAAGCCACTAAGCATGTAATAAGTCACTGTTTAAAAGGTTTTACTTACATGGGAGTTCTAAAAAATTATAAAGACTGACAACGGATCTAGATATACTAGTAAAGCATTTCAACATTTTGTGCCCAATAAAAAATTAAACATATAACAGGCATTCTTTTTAATCCTCAAGAGCAAAGAATTGTGGAGCATGCTCATAGCTCCTTAAAAATGCCACTTATAAGGAGAAGGGAGTCATGCCCCAGTCTCCACATGATACATTAAATCATGCACTCTTCATTTTAAATTTTATGAATGTGGATGCTATGAGCAATCTGTGGCAGACAAATTGTGATATGATGGAACTTGAGAGTTTTACTCAAGTCAAATGGAAAGATCCATGTACTAGACTATGGAAAGCGCACAAACCTGTCCTAATATGGGGTTGAGGGGGTCAAGGGCATGCTTGTGTTTTCTTTCAGGAAGATGAGGCCCGATGGCTTGGCTGTCAGACCATTTGGTGAGATGCATGAAACAGGAAAACCAATCCGAGACCTCGGAAGCATAATTACCACGTCTCTCTCTCTCTCTCTCTCTCTCTCTCTCTCTCTCTCTCTCTCTCTCTCTCTCTGTCTCTCTCAGGGGTCGTTCCCTAGAATAGACAAGGCTTAAACCTATTGTTTTTACAACAAGGAGAAATTTGTGCAGCACTCAAAGAGGAATGTTGCTTTTATGCTGATAAAACTAGCATAATGGAAGACAGCTTAGATAGAGTGCAGAAAATTCTTGAGGAATGTAAATGACAGTGGGAACAGGCCGAGTCCTGGTATAAAAAATTGGTTTTCCACCTCCCCTTGGCTTTCTACCCTGTCCTTTTCTCCTGGAACCATTTGTGGGGTTATTGCTGCTGCTGACTTTTGAGCCTTAGGCATTCCAGAAATTAACTTGATTGATCAAAACTCAAATTGATTCCATGCTCGAAAAACCTATTTCTGTACACTACCATCAGCTTTTGGAAAAGGAACAGGGCTCCTCTGAGGAACCTGATGAGGATGGTGACAATGCCTGTTCTGATCCCCCTAGACAGGTATTTGATTTCACAGGACTCAAACAACAGAGGACCTGGTTCTCTCACATATGGAGACGTCAAAGAAAGGAGTATCGCGGTGCCACAAAGCGGATGCAGACCCTCCTTTTAGGCTGTAGGTCCCTCAAGGACGGAAGTAGCATAGGGCTGTCTCTCATGAGCCCACTCTTCTCACCCAAGTTTCTTGCCCGATGTTTGACTATGTCTTTGAGTGCTGAGTGTGGATGCACCCTATGTAGCCTAAGAGAGAGGTCCTACCCATTTGTCACATAGTGACAAGCCCATCCCCAGGGTCCCGATTGTGGGAGCCCACCATGTAATCTAAGACAGACCCTCCATAAAAAATAATAAAATAGAGGGAGATGTTGGGAGCCGGCCTTGAATCACATTCTCTTGCATTATTACTTACACCTTAAAACTTGAATTAAGCCTTATCTTGGTAAAACAGAACTGTTTAACAAGCAGTCTGTTCCACTCACCCCAGGAACTGAGATGAACCAGACCCCAGGAACTAAGATAAGTCAGAGGCCAGGAACTGAGATAAGCAGATGTTTATGGTCTGATGTTTATGGCCTGGGACATTACCAGAGCCTCAGAGTCAACACAGCTACCCCTCCCCAATTCCTCTCCGCTTTGCTTTAAAAACTCCTCTTTGTGCATAATAAAGTTAGACCTTGACAAGCATTGCTTGGTCTTATTCCTTCTTTCTGTCCCATTATTTTCAGGTTCTAGCCCACCTCGACCCACCAATAACTAGGTCCCACTGGTCTGGGCAAGTAGCTTGTGAACCCCTTATAGCATGTCTGCTGATCATGGTTAACTGGTCCTTATGGCCCAAGAAGACAAATGCAAACTGAAACCAAGAACGCATTCCAGAAAACAGATACCAGAGAACACATACTCAGAACAGAGACGTCAGCCAAACACACAATACATAAAAACACACATCAGAGGGGATCCCCATAGCTCCAAGTCCAGGTTCTCGGGTGAGAGGGGTTGTCACGGTTTCCAGGCCAATGTACATGTAGAGTGCAGACCTTCACGCACCTGCTCAGGAAAGGTGCCTCCCCTAATTCACGAGAAGCGGTCTTGATGTAAAAGCATGAGGTCTTTTATATTCCAAGGTCACTGGGGTCCACAGTCATGTGCCATGGTGGGACAGAGGACTAAGGACCACGAGGGCAGAAGTAAGATAGCTTTTATAGGATTACAACAAAGCCCCTGCATCTTAAACCAATCATCTCATAGCATCCAGAGCCTACACAGTGCAGACCAATCAATTTAAACCATCCAAACCCGCGCTTTATAGACCAATCAGTTCCTGTTGTTTGTGATGGCAAAATACCTTAACCATATTTTAAGAGTATCAATTCAGGCTTTTTATGGAAAAGATTAAAAATCCAAGATGTACTCTTTTTGAGTTTTTTTTAATACATAAGTAAACATAAATATCATATATGATGGAGTTTTTCTAATTTGTTATATTTCCTTACTATTTGGTAGGTATACTCTATCTTTAGACTCTAAGACATATACTAAGTAGCCATATTGGACTTTCAAGAAGATGGCATAGACATTTCATTATTTTATTAGCTGATTGAAGACTTTTTGAATTCTCTTTTAAAAATGACCTGATTACAAAATAATTTAACTCTCTATAGTCAAAAGATGAAAAAAATATAGGATCTTCCCAGATAACTCACTTGGAGGACAGTTGTTTTATTATGCAAGCAAATGTAGTTTAGGCAAGCTTGGCCTTGTGGCAAAGTAAAGGGCAAAAAGGCCACTTACAGTGGCTGGTCTGAATTCAGTCTGCATTAATTCAGCTGGGGACAGACTGGAGAGAAAAACACTTGAACATCATTGAATGCATTTTACTGGGATCATTTAAGGAAAAGAACATGGGAGAACTACATCTTGTTTGGCAGGGTGAAGTAAAGTAAGAAAAAGTTCAAAAGAAGCCAAAAACATGCTGTGGTTGGACATTTAGACCCAAATTACTTGAACAGGTTTGGGTACTTTCTCATGGGACTTTTCATACTAGGAGTAGATGGGGGTGTCTTAGGGTTTCTGCTGCTGTGAAGAGACAATGACCATGGCAACTCTTATAATGGAAAAACATTTGTGATGGCTCCCTTACATTTCAGAGGTTCAGTCCATTATCATGGTGATACATCAGTGTGTAGACAGACATGGTGCTGGAGAAGTAACAATCATAAATCTTGCAGGCAGCACAAAATAGTCTGTGTCACTTTGCAGTGCCTTGAGCACATATGGGACCTCAAAGCCCAGCCCTACCATAACACTTCCTCTACAAGGCCACACCTACTCCATCAAGGCCACCTCTCTCATCAGTGACAGTTCCTTTGGGGTCCATTTTCTTTCAAACCACTGTATGGGGTGTCAGTTTCAGTTGAAACCAAAGAAGGTTCCAGTTGGTACAAGATAAAAGAAACTTTGCCCTGTCCAGATCTCCCTACTTTTATACCTGGATGCAACAATGATAAGATATAATAGAATGTTTAATTCTGATGGTTGTTAAGGGGAAGATACACATACTCCATTGTTAGAGTGGGGTGTGTATATAATGGATACAGATAATGATCTCAGGTGATCAAGTGCACTGTTAGAAGAGGGGTTTCCATTGTCCTGACTAAAGTCCTAGTTTGCCAGACATCCAGTCTCATGGACAGTAGTGTTCTTAGATGGGAAATTGCTATTTTTCCTAGTATGACCGTTTGGATTTGGACTCTGGGTTTTGAGACTGGTGTCAGTAAGGCAAGAGTGTTGGCACTCTTACAGTAGTAGTTGACCTTATTGCTGGAAAGAAGGGTAATGCTTAAAGCCAATCAGTGGATCTTGGTATGGGAATCCATCTGTGGAAAGAGTACACGGACATTCTAGTTCTTTTTGTGCTCAAATGCCTGGGGTTAAATGCCAATGAAACCAAGGTATTCTTTTTCTCAAGGGCTCTTTGTGTTGCTCTGCTCTTGTTTTCTGGAAAGATAAAGAGCCTGAAGGTAAGTGGGAACATCTGGGAGGAGTTGGGGGAGGGGATACCGTGATCAAAATATATTGTGTAAAAAATGTTTTTCTTTAAAACAGAAAATATCAGCCCAGTTGTGGTGGTTGTTGTGGTGGCATGTGGGGTGTCTATGTGTGATGGTAGCTCAATACTTTAAACCCAGCACTTGGGAGGCAGAGGTGGATCTCTGTGAGTTTGTGGCCAGGCTGGTTGGTCTACAGAGCGAGTTCTGGTATAGCCAGGGTGACACAGAGAAATCTTGTCTGGAAAACCAAAACATATGTACCTGTGGCCTTGGGGAAAGCCATTGAATGTGCTAATGGCAGACATTAGGGTGAGTGTCTCACGTTTGTGTAACAATATAATGTTACTATAACTCCAAAGGAAACGCAACATTGTTTTGCCATTAACCACATCCTTACAATAAACAGAAGTGCAGCTGTCAGCAGTCACTACTGAGTCTGGGGATTGGAGCCCATATCCTGGACTTTAACAATACTTCTTCTGGTTGATTCCCATAATCTAAGACCCATCTTTCAAATTCAAATGAATAATGCCCTACTATGCTATGAGATTGCTGTCTGAGAGTCTGATTAAATCTGGGTGAAGTGTAAACATCTTCTGTTGGGAAATTTAAGTGCTTGTCCCTTACAGTGCTTTTCCTCCCCACCCAGATGTAGAACTTCCCATGCAAACAAGGTTGAGCAAACAAGGTTGTTTTCAAAACTTTCAAGTGTGCAGTGCCTGTGCCTTGACCCCAGGTGTGGGTGGTGCATGACTTCCTCCTATTCTTAGCACATCCCCTGGCTTGGGTGTAGAAGCCCATTAGTCTCCTAATAAACAGTGGTGGTAGCAGCAGCTACTTCATAACTTCTCCAGGCAGTCTGCTCAGTGTTTCAATCCTGACACCCTCCACCAAGCTCGGTACTCTGGCTGTGCAGGTGCAGCAATCTTCAGGGTTTGTTTGACATGTCTGCATTGGCCCTGATGTGCAGCCAGAGAAGCAGTGAGTTGGAAAAGCACATCGTTTGTAACCACAAGGTAAACAGGACCCAGTAGTGTTTTTAAATGGTCACACCTGCTTTGCATGTGGAATGATCTCTTAGCCTAGTCAGCCACACACTTATGTAGGCCTACCTTAACCAAGAGCCAGCTGAGGTCACACATGCTGTGCTGATGTGCACAGTGGGTCGATCTCAAGCTGGGTGGCTCTAGTACACACCTTCTATCTAAACAGAGAATTGCATTTGCTAGCACATGCTCTGGTGCCTGATTACATAACTTACGGAAGCAACAACTCCTACAGGGATAAGTGACTAGGATTTTTAACTGGTTCAAGGATGCCTGCCACTCTCAACTTCCCATCAAATGAAATGCTCTTGATTGTGTATCTGAATATGAAACCACTTTACAAATTATTCCTTCTTAGGAGTTTTAAATAAGAAATCTTAGGAAAACCATGTCCTATGGCTCTTCAGAATGCTCTGAGTTGGTCACAGGGTAGAGTGGGAGCATTTGCCTTCCTGGACACACTTCGGGTAGAAATCTGGACTTCATTTGTGGTGGCTGGCAAATGCCTTAATATACTGAGAACTTTTGCTATCCCTAAAAGTGTTAAATGTATGCCTTCATTTCTTTTAATATATAACTAGAAGTAAGAATTCCTGGTAAGCACGTGTTTCTTACTTCCCTTCCTTCCTTTTTCCTTCCTCCGTTTTTTTTGCCTCCCTCTGTTCCTACCTTTGTTCCTGTAAGGATGGAAAAATTTAGCCCAATTTTTCTAGACTCTGCCCCCTAACAGTGAGTAGGCAAAAGGTCATTCTTGACTGTTTTATGACAGGATGGGTTACTGACAGCACCTTTGAGTGAATGAGAACAGGAAATGAACTGGGCCACACTACCCAGGAGCCCCAGCAAATGCAGACTTCCTGGACAAAGTGCGGGCTTGGATAGTTCAAATTGATTGGTACACACTGGATGCTATTGAGATGATTGGTTTGTGATGTGTGGGCTTTGTTGTAACCCTATAAAAGCTGTCTGAACCCTGTACCCAGGGTTCCGAGTCCTGTACCCCACATGGAGTAGGCTGCGGACCCCAGTGCATTGGGATATAAAAAACCTCATGCTTTTGCATCAAAACCACTTCTCATGTTTGCACAACAGGAGCTCTTACCAACTTAGTCATCTCCTCTGATTGATTTGGGAGGGGGAGCGCCTTTCCTGAGTTGGGGCTTGAGGGTCCACGCCCTCTGCGGGTCTTACATTCCTACCTTCTGTTGTCCCTCCTTTCCTTCCATCCTTCTTCAGAACCCCTATTTTATTTTCTATGGCTGACAAGCAGTTTTAGCAAGGAAGCAGTTCCTGGCAAATGACAGATATGTGTAATGGGAGAAGCACTTCCGTACAAATTAGTGTCCTGATAGTCAGGGGCTGGTGCTGGCTAAGAGGTCCAAAGTGTATGGCACAGACCCACCTGAAAATGCTTGAGTCTGGGGGCTGATATTATAGAGTGAGTCCCTATTCAAGGCCTTATCTTGCTGGAGTGCTTTAAAACTAGAAAAATATTGGGACCAGATTCCAGTTTTAGAGGAACTGTGGTTGTAAGTTGTAAGCTGTACCTTCCAAAGGATTCCAGTTGAAAATTAGGAAAAGAAAAAAACATAGGTGTCTATATATGTCTGTTTATATGCGACTATCACAGGCCAATCAGGGTCATGCAGATAGTATTGAGTCCCATGGCATTAATTTTTGCTTCACTTTGTTTTGCAATGAGTGAAAATTTGGCAGTTTTCCGTATTAAGCTTTAAGCTTTGGGCTGAGGAGATGACTGAGTTGGTAAGGGCTCCTGTTGTGCAAACATGAGACCCTGAGTTTGAACCTGCAGCACTGATATAAAAGCTGGGCGTGGCCATGTGTGCTACCCCAGGGTTAGGACAGCCAGTCCAGTCTAAATGCTGAGGCAGTAAAACAAAAGAGCCCATGTCCTCCTCTGGCCTCTATATGCACAGGCATGAGCACAGGGCACACAGGTAGGCACACGGTACACATGTGCACATGGACACAAAGCTGAGTACCACACTCACAATACACTAGAAAGAAGTTAACAGTTCCAACATCTGCTGTAATTATCCACAGGGAGGTATCTATTGGCTGAGAACTGAGCTATACTCTGCCACACTCATATCAAAAATGAGATCCTCTACACACATGGTCCAAGATCATGGTCCTGCTATCTCGCCTTCCTAGTTGCTTTGATGGACACTTCACACCCAGCCTTTGTTAAGAATGGTCACCTCATGAGTGTCATTTATGCCCAACAACGTACACTCTAGCTGCTTTCAGAGCTAAAATTTTGAACTTTTGACATTCAACAAAAGTCTGCTACACACAGCTTAGATAGACCTAGCAGAGTGTGACTTACTGGTGGTTGATCCAACTGGCTTGTTTAAGTGGCCTCCATATCATGCTGAGTCATGGGAGTTGGAGATTAAAAATTAATGAAGTTGGACAGGGAGAAGTCCTTTGTGCGAGATAAAGTGTCAAATGTTGTCAGTATTACCCCAAAAGGACAAACAGTATCTGTTCAATCAATCAAAAGCAGAAAACATTTTGTTTTTAAGTGCTACTAAATCTGTCATACACAGGGAGATTCAGGTTTCTGTTCTGAGACAAGGTCTCACTTTATAGACCCTGGCAGCCTAGATCTCACAGATTCGGGTTTCCCATTGCCTCCCAAGTGTCAGAATTAAAGGAATGCACCACCGATCGGAGCATTTTAGTTTCACTATTTTCATGATAGGAGCTCACTATTTAATTTATCTTTGTTCTGCCAACAGAGTTTTCAAAAACTTACAGTACTGATATCTTTAAGATCAAACAAAGTGGGAATGATAGTTTTCAACAAGATGTGATCCAAAAGCATGTATTGCTCCATGATGGCTGGTAGCATTGCTGTCTTCACCCAATTGCTGAGGGGCAGAAGGAAGGCCTGACCTTGACCAGGAACCAGCTATTCCTGTTTTTCACTTCCCATCTGTGGATTCAGCCAGAGGCATAGAGGCCAGAGAAATTCCTGTCACCTCCTTGACCTGTGTTTAGGGTGTGGAAAAATGATCTTTATGGACCCTTTCTGCTCTATTCTTTTGTGGCTTGACTTGGCTATGTCAATCTGATTTCTGATACTGGGTGACATTGTTCTGTTTTGTCAGAGAGGGCAAGGAAGTAATTGAAATGAAGGCAATTCTCACTGGGGCATCTAGGGGGAGCAAGAGCTACACTGGTCTCCTGCTCAAGGCCTAGCCACCTTGTCTGAAGGCCTTTATACCCAGAAGTGTCTCTGTGCCCTTCAGCTCCATTCCCAAGGGGCAGCCTACTTAATGTGAATGTCTGGGGGAAACTGACTTTCTCTGGATCTTCATCTAGATGTCTGGGAGAAACACAGACTGATAGTACTGACTTCAGTGATACCTGCTATTGTTCTGTGTCTCTAAGTCTCAGGCCTTCAGGGTTTCAGTGTTATAAAGTGGCACTACCCAACATGGTGACCCTAACAACATGCAAATTTTACCACTCAAATGACATTGAAGAAATCAATTCCTCCATTGTCATGCCATCATATTTCAAGTAGACATAAAATTAAATTGTGGCCTGTGGCAGCTGGTGTGTCTTCCAGGGGCCTAGCTCTCTCCCTGGGAAGCCATGGAAATCTCGGGAGGGACAGTGTGCCTGGAGGAAGAACATGACTGCATGCCCTTAAAGTGGGTCTTTTTCTGCCCCCTCCCCCCTTTCCTGGTTTCCAAAAGATCTGCTCTGCCTTACCACAGGCACAGAAATAAGAGCCAGAGGTCCATGGACCAAACAAACCCTCTGAACCTAGGAGCTAAAAGAAGCCTTACCGTCTTTTAAATTGTTTCAAGTGTTCATCACAGGGACCAGTGTGCCAACACAAGCACCTACTATGTGTAGCACAGTGATAGGTACTAAGCGAAACTCTGTTATTCATGCTGACTTCCCCTATCCCCTGCCCCAGGGATTCAGAGAGTTCAAAGAGATCTATCCTGCTTTGACTTCCACACATACTCTCTCCCTCCTGCTCTCTCTCCCTCCCTCTCTCTCTCTCTCTCTCTGAGTCTCTCTCTCTGTATGTCTCTCTCTCTACCTCTCTTTCTCTCTATCTCACATGAACACAGGTGCCTCACTAATATTTTATGGAGCCCAGGTGTCTTTCCATCTGTCATCTCTTCCCGTAGTAGGAGGCCTGATATCAGGGTTGGTACCTAACATGCAATGGAGATGCTATGTTGCAGCCATGGCCTCACAGAAGAAATCAATTTAGATATCAGAGCACACAAAGTTACCTCTCATATAGGTGCAGACACAACTGGCTACAAATACTTCAGAATGGATTCTGGCCTGATGGAGGGAAGTGTAGGCAGATATTTGTTCTGTCTGGTCCCACAGAACTTTAGTCCCAATGAAACACACAGTGACATATATTAATTATTAACTGTTTGGCAGATGAATCAGGATTCTCATTGGGTAGTTTTTTCTTAATTATCAACCCATTTCTATTACTATGTGTCTGTTTTTTGTCTTGGCTTACCCAACCCTCTTGCTCCCTTGACATCTACATTGCATCTTTCTGGCTGCTCCCCTCTGCCTTCCTCTTCCCCGCATTCTCCTGGTCTGGTAGTCCTGTCTATACTTCCTGCCTGGTTATGTCCTACCTTCCCATTGGCTGAAACAGCTTTAGGCATCAGTCACTAATAGAAATATATATTCACAGCATAGAAAAAGACACCCACCTTGCAGGAATCATTGAAGAAAATCATCACCTTACAGCTTGTATAGATACCCACACTTTTCATCTGTCCTGTTCCCTAAGATCTATGTGCCATTTTCACTGAAAGGAGCTTCAGTTCCCACTGACCTAATGGAGAGTGTTCTGCATTGTGCTGGTTGTTGAGAGTTAGGGTAGGGATCTATTATGCTTTGAATATGCAAGTTTTCCCATAGCTTCAGGTTAAGGGCTTCCTGGCCAGCTAATAGTTTCAGAGCGCTCCAATCAACAGTGGAGTTGTCCTTGATGCATGAGTTGTGATTTAACTTTAGTAATGTTTCTTTTACAAATGTGGGAGCCCTTGTGTTTGGGGCACAGATGTTCAGATTTGAGATTTCCTCTGGATGGATTTTTGTTGTAAAGATCATCAAATGCCCTTCTTTTCCTTTTTTGATTGATTTTAGTTTGACGTCTAGATTGCTAGATATTCTGATAGGTACACCCTCTTGTTAAGTACATTTTATTGGAAGTTTTTTCTCAACCTTTCTCTATGAGGTATTGTCTGTCTGTGAGGTTAGTTATGCTTCCTGTATGCAGCATAAGGATGAATTCTACTTTCATATCTAATTTATTAGACTTGTCTTTTTATAGATGAAATGAGACCATTTATATTAATGGATATTAATGACCAGTGATTGCTACCTCCTGTTATTTGTTGTTGGTGATGATGACATTGTGTTTTCAGTTCACTTCTTTGGGATTTGCCGATGTAAGCTCATCTATTGCCTGTGTTCCTGTGGATGTAGCTTTGGTTGATGTTTTCCTTCTATTAATTTTTGTAGGCCTGGGTTTGTGGATAGGTATTGTTGAAATCTGGGATTGTGATGGAAGATCTTATTTTCTCCATCTATGAAAGCTTTGCTGGATATAGTCATCTATGGTTGGAATCTATGGTCCCTTAGTTTCTGGATAATGTCTGTTAAGGGCCTTCTCGTTTTCAGTATTTCCGGTGAGAAGTCAGGTATAATTCTTATATGTCTGCCTTTATATGTTTCCTGGCCTTGATCCTTTTCAGCTTGTAATATTCTTCCTTTATTCTCTATGTTATTGTTTGGATTATTATGTGGTGAGAGGACTTTTTGTTTAGTTTTGGTCCTGTTTATTGAGTGTTCTGCAAGCTTCTTGTACTCATAGGCATGTCTTTCTTTAGGTTGGGAAAGTTTTTTTTTTTTCTATGATTTTGTTGAGTATATTTTCTGTGTTGGAATTCTTTTATACATATTATTTTTGGATTCAGTCTTTTCATGATGTTCTAGATTTCCTACATGATTTGTGTTAAGGATTTATTGGATTTAAAATTTTCTTTGATCAATGAATCTATTTCCTCTATTGTATCTTCAACACCTAAAACTCTGTGTCTTCAATCTTTGTATTCTGTTGTTTATGCATGCTATGATTCCTGAGTGTTTACACAGATTTTCTATTTGCAGAGTTCTCTCAGTTTGTGTTTTCTTTATTGCGTCTATTTCAGAGTTCAAGTCTTGGATTCTTTCCTTCATTTGTTTGACATATTTCCCTTGGTTTTCATTCAGGGATTTGCTGATTTCTCCCATTTTTTTGCTTGTCCTTTTCTTCATTTATTTAAAAGAATTTTTCATTTCCATTTTAAGGGCCTCAATTATGCTAAAAACGTTATTTTTCAGATCATTTCCTTCTGCTTCATCTATGTTAGAATGTTCAGATCTTGCTGTTGTAGCATCACTAGTTTCTAGTGGTTCTGTATTTCTCTTTATAATGTTGAATGTGTTCTTATTTTGGTGTCTATGCATCTCTTCCTCTGAGTGATGTAGATGGAGCTTGTGCTTCAGAGGGTCTCATTTTCTCCAATTGCTCTAGTGTGGGGATGTGGCTCAATTGTTTGCTTCTTGGGGTACAAGAGTTTCCAGTGAATGCTACTCCTGGTGGAAGTAGGTCCGAGGCTCAGGTGGTGACTCCTTGAGGTGCAGGTGGGCCTACAGCTCTGGTGGTCTCTTCTCAAGTTGGAGGCAGACCACACTTCCAGTGCTTGCTCCTCTAGATGTAGGTGGGGACTGAGGATCCTGTGGTTCATGTAGCAACAGGGTATGTCCAATTGAGAAATGGCAGTGGATAATGGCTGGGACACAGGTGCTCTTTCTCACAGATACTTTTGGGGATAGCTTCTGGAAGGAACAGCTGGAAGCCACTGTTGTAGTCTCAACTGGTGGTCACTCACTGCTCCAGGGCCTGGGAGGATGGATGTTTCTGTTCTGCCCAGTCCTACATCCATTCATTCTCAATAAACACACAGAGGCTTATATTAATTATAAACTGTTTGGCCTATTGCTCACGCTTACTTTAAAAAATTCTTACAACTTAACCTATAGTTCTTATTTATGTTTAGCCACGTGGCTTGGCACGTTTTCTCAATTCGACATTCTCATCTTGCTTCCTCTGTATCTAGATAGCAACTGAGTCTCTGTCTTTCCTCTCGCCAGAATCTACTAATTTCCTAGCCCTGCCTATACTGTCTGTCTCTGCTAACCAATCAGCATTTTATTAAACCAGTATGAGTGACAGATCTTTTCGTTGAATGAGAATATTATCAGACCTGAGGTTCAGGCTTCCCTCTGACATTGCTGGGCCTCATCTCATACTGCTCCTGGGCCAGAGGCTCTGGCCTCCCTCTGATGTACCACACTCCATTTTTACCTCTCTGACAATCCTCAGAGTCAAAAGGTTGGTATCCTCTGTATGCCCCACATTATCACTACCTGTCTCTGTCCTATATTGTCACTCCCTGTATCCTCTGTACAGGTTCCCAGACCTCTATGTTTAACTAATGGCCAGCATTTTTCACTGATCATCAGGGAAGCTTTATTGGTCAGAAAACAAACAAAATATCACAACAGGAGTGTGCTGGCACAAGAAGTGTCTGCTGGGCTTAGTACACATTATTATTTCTTATCTTTTGCCCCTTCCTTCTGCTTCTTGGCCACCATAAAGTGAGCATCATTGTTCCTCATAGGCCTGAAACAACGGAATCTGGCAACCTTGGAGTGAAATCTTTTAAACCAAATGAGTCTTTCTTCATGCCCACTGACATTCTCAAGTATCCTGTTACAGCAATGAGTAGTTCACTAGTACAGTGCACCACTCTATTCTCAAAGATTATGTGTCTTACATTTCCAGGTGAGTCCACTGTGAGGCTAAGGCAGGGCAGGATGGCAAGGCAGGAGTTTGAAGAAGAAACCATGGAGGAACAGTGCTCACCGGTTTGCTCACTGGCACATGCTCAACTAACTTCTACCTGCCTATGTATGGTGCTACCCACCGTTGGCTGGGCCTAGCTCCATCAATTATCAATTAAGATAATATCAAACACACATGACCATAGGGCATTGCAATTTCACAGTTGGTGTTCTCTTTTTTCCAGGTATTAAAGAATATAAAATACCAGTAAAATGTCTCAGCAAAGACAAAATACAAGCATCAATCAGCCACAAAGTAGTCTATTCTGTTAGCAAACATAAGTGGGAATTCCCAGTTGATTATGGGAAGCCTGCAGCCACACTCTTCCTCCCCAGCCTCCTAGACTAAGATATGTACGATGCCCCATCACAACATTGTCCTGTCTTCTCACAGCATGGAATCCAGAGTGATACTACCTCCTCACCCTTTCCTAAATCACCTAACTCAAAGGTTCTTCTGAGAAGACCCCCTTGACACCTTTCTATAAGACACTCAACAGTGAGCGATATAAAGGCAGGGAAGCTTGTTGCTCTGGGGGTAAGATACAGTAACAAAGGCTGAAAATGTGCTAGTGGATGGGGTGGGGTCATCAGAAAAGTTTCACTGTTCACAATAATCACAATCAACATAAAAAATTTGGGGTAACTCTAACCATACATACAAAGTAAGTTTTTTTCTTAGTTGTTTTCAATAAAATACGAAAAAGTTGTTATGTAATGCTTATAGTACTATGAATGGGCATATTTTCCATATTTTCCCCTATAAATAATGTCCATTATAATTTACCATATAAAAGAATATATATATGCATATATATATACATATTTATATACACTAGTTTTTATTATACTCAATAAATATAGTATGAGCAAGTTTCTGAAAAATGTCCTAAATGTATACATTTCACAAGGTAATAAATAAGTTAAATATATTTTTTAACATTGAGTTTCTGTTCTGTGGTGAGATACAACTCATTATATATTAAAATTGAAATCTATTTACCAAACAATTAGGAACTGAGCTTCCAAAGACCAGAGGAAAATGCTCTAAGATAAATACCTAGTTTTTGCTGTCAAGGAAGCCAGTTTCAAACTTTTGAAAACAAGTATTTCCCCACCCCAGACAATTGTAACTTTGTTGCAAAACAAAAAGGAGGAAAACATCCACAATCAACCAGGCCGTGGGCTGTCTACTCTTTCCAAGGCTGTTCTGGGCATTATATTGAATTCAGGAATATTATAGTTTAGGGAGATAGTAAGTCACTGGCTCACACTAGTGTCAGATAATTAGGAAGCTCTTCCAAGGTGAGAGTTCTCACATCTGAACTATAACTAAGGCTTTCAAGGGAAAGAAGAGATGGAATGGAGTTCTTAGCTGGTTCTGGGTGGATGTTTTTATTTTCCCTATTTTTTTCACTATAGTTATAAACTCATGTGAGATCTAGACAAGTGATGGGTATCTTTTGTTCTACCCATACAACAACCACTCCATTCTGAATATTTGGTTAATCTGTACAAAAATGTCATGGAAGAAGAAGAAATGAACCAATATTCCCAATAGGAAGCCCTCCCAGAAGAATTCCATCCCGTGTTCTCTGCGGGGAATCTAAGCATGCCTGTGGCAGTGTCACCTTGTCCGGTTCTCCCTGCATCACCACTCTGAGTGCATCGGGATACCCCCTTGGTTCAGTCTTCCAGGATGGAGAGTCATTTGAAGATGGGAAGCTATGACCACTGCAGCTTCCTGTTCTCATCAGGGAGTCCCAGGACTGGGGTGGGGTCACATTAAACTCTTGGTACTTGTACAGATAGGCTGCAGCTGTAAGTCAAAGGTGGCATCATCAGTGCAGGGACCTAAGTGGGGGCTACATACTGGGCAGCACGGAGCCAGGCATGCCCTGTGCAGGCTTTGGTAGTAGAGGGTCCCTGGACACATTCGAAGCTGAGTAGGTGGTGCTGGCTGTGCTTTCCATTCTCCCTGAATGAGCAGTCCAGGAATTTTCTCTCCTTATTGAACAGTGCCATGACACTGTCCCTGAAGGCTCCTTAAGCTGGCAGTAGGAGGCCAATACATTAGTTCCTGCTGGCCTCAGCTGCCAAGTTAGGGGCTCTGTGGAACAATGGTGAGCAACTGTCCAAACTGGACACAGGTTGGACGAATACATGTATATTGCTGGGCATTGGTTGGGAGTCACACACTTTAACTCAGGGCCTGGCTGAAGTGAATAGTAGTGAAGGGAGAGGGCAGGGATGGATGGAATGATTGTTTACAGGACCCAGGAGAAGGGAGGGGCAGCCATGTAGAGTGTGGGGCAGAAGAGAGGCGAGAGTTAAGCTTGGCTTTTATTACAAAAAGTTCATTGGCTTGGTTTCAACTCAAACAAAAATCTGTTAAACATCAATAAAACCAAAACAATGAGATTAAAGGAGAGATTAAAAAAAAAAGACAACAAGAAAAAAACAGGGATCATGGATGCCATTGCAGCAGAGTTTGAGTTAATTTCTCAGCCAGGTCAGTGAGTTGTCCTGTGTCAGGATCACCCCAACCTGGTGCCCTCTGCACTTCTCTCCCAACCCCTCGAGGGTACCTCTTTGCCTCATTCCATGGAGATGGACAGGTGTCTGCATATGGCAGGCCATGGCAAGGTTCCTGGCTGGAGGACCCTGAGACACTTAGACTGCCAGCCTTAGAAAGCCTCTCAAGCAGCTGTAGAGGTCCCATAGCAAGTTAGGGTGTGGTGATGAGTGAATGGGGAACTGTCACAGGTGCTCAGCAGCTGAACAACCAAGGTCCGTGAGGGCAGCACGAGGCCCCCAGGCTCTGCTGCTGAATGATATGGTAGGAGAAGCTGTGCCTCTGCATAGAGTACTGTGTGATGGTTATGCTCAGCACCCGGCCCCAGGCACAAGACATGATGAAGCAGGCTAACTGTGGGCTCCTACAGTTGGCAGGTCTTCTCTCCCAGGGACTGAGAGAAACACAGCTCCCACTGAACTGGTTCAAGGAGCCTGGGGTCAGGGTGCCTAAGGCCATGAATCTTCAGCAGTGTATGGTCAGGAGCAATGGGCCTTGAGAAAAGAGGGGCTATGGGGCAGCAACTGACACTGCAGTCCCACTGCAACCCCTCCACTAGGCATCAGGTAGTGGCCAGATCAGATGCCCAAGCTTCAGCCTGTGGTACAGCTTTCCCAAAGGATGATGAGCAAGCTCAGGTGCATGGGTCAATTGAGCAAATTCTGGCAGATTCCACAGCCAGGAATCCCCACACCAGGCATGGTGATATGCTACTTTCCTCCTCAAGCATTATAGTCTACTTCTTCAAGAGTTTGGCATATGCAGAAGACTGGCTCCAATGTTCATCATTGTGAACTGTGCAAGTACTTGACTCTTGGACTTTCTATTCATACTCAGCCATTGATGGTTTAACAACACAGCCAGCAAACCATTGCAAAATCCTTTCTGTCGGTCTGTCTATTGGGATATTCATTTTTATAATGGCTGTTACCCTAGACAGCCCTGACTAACACACCAGGCATGTAGAAAGGACATTCTTGTGCAGCTGGACTCTCATAACACTCACATCTCACTTATGAATTCCAGTTGCCACCTTCCCTTAACCTTATCCTTCCTGGGGAGCCTGTTCATATCAGAGCACTCAACCCTCCACCTCCACTTCATCCTGACCTAGTTCCTCTGTATGATTTAATTCTCCAATTATTGTGTAGGGATGTTGGGGAGTGGAAGAGTGAATTGTGGGCAGTGTTTATAAAATGAGTCTTCAACTCCCCATGGGTGAAAGAGTGAAAGGATTCTACTCAAGCAGAGAGGAATCTGTAGCTTTGGAAGGATGAGGACTCAATGGATTTCCCTGTGCCCCAGCAGAGGCTCCTGGAAGGAAACCTCAGCTTCTGGTCAGTCCAGGGAGAACTAACTAACAAGGAGGGAAAGGCAGTGCCCCATGACATCAGCAGGCCCTTCTCTGGACATTTCCTTGTATCCTGGAGAGCTCTTGGAACTCCCTGTGATGTCACCAGTGTTGTAGCAACACCAAGCCTCTCAGCCCATTCGTTCAGTGCCTATAAGGTTCACCTATAGACATGTTGTGAAGACTGAGAAGTCTTCTTGGGAGAGCAAATAAACAGCAACGAGAGACCAGAATGAGGCACAAGGAGCACACTGTAGGTCTCACTGGAAATCATGGAGAAATAAATGGTCCTGGGTAAGTCAAAGGGAGTTCAAGGAAGGGGCTGAGGAAACTTATGGATGTTGTGGGCTTGAGCCTAACATGGCTAGGGCTCAGGCACTGGAAGCTTCTGGAAAGCACAAAGGCCTACCCTGTTTCTCTGGGTCCCTAAAGAGCACACTAGATCAAAGATTCATGTTGGCTAGTTTCTCTGAATGGGCAATTGACAAGGCTACAGCCCTTATGCTGGGAACCCTCTGCTTTCCCTCTTGGAGGAGAAAGAAGCACAGAGAATTATTGAGATTTCATTACAGTTACTGAAATCTCTCCCACTGCAATGCTTTAGGTTGTATGACAGTAATTGTTGGGAAAGGAGAGCACGCTGACAAAGCCTGAGGTCCTCACAGTTAACATGAAAGCCACCAGCTTGCTGGGAGCCACCAAGTGGCTTTATTTATTTATTTATTTATTTATTTCCTATCATTACTGGCATACAGATCTCCAGTTCAGCCTGAGATCTGTTAGAGCCAGTGGACCTGGACTGAGACTGTCCCATTCCTGCCTGCTCTGGGAGTCCTGGATTGTGAGCAAGGATGACTTAGTGAATCTGGTGATGATGAGTGGCCCCTGCACGACTTCCGCTTTAACAGGAGGCTCTGGAGCAATGAGTAAGTGGCTTGTGCATTCATACACCAACTGAGTGATGGAGACTGCAGCAATATTCTCCTTGTTCTAAAAGCACATATCTGAGGGATTTGAAGCCCAGGTACTTACTCGGTACCTGTCAATAAGCTCGAGTAGGCTGTCCCATGTGTCACCTCATGTAGGGTGACAGGGGAGACCAGCTCACTTCTGAGACATCCAGCTTCTTATAGAGAGATGGGAGAACTGACATCCACACACTGGGAGACTATCTGGCGTTGCAAACCTGCTAGGGCAAAGTCTCATCTGTCAGACATTTCCTACCCATCCCTCAGTATGCAGGTTTGACTGCAATGAAGTATTGTGTAGGCCAGGCATTGCCCTTGACTTCTTGAATCTGGTATTGCTGAGATAGCTAACCTTGTATGGCATGGCTTGACATTGTGTACTACATAGAAAAGATAAAGTTTACCCACATAACTCATTTGTTTCATGATCCACCCAGTACGCTCCTGAAATAATGGTTTAGACTTCTGGAGAATTTACAATCCAGGGTAACTATGGTGCTAGCTCTGTATTTCATGGATGCCAGTAAATTTAAAAGAGTAAAGTGTGGCTCTGGAAAAGCTCCAGTGCAAATGGCCTCTAAATATCTGTCCTTTCGTGACTTTTGCCTTCCCTTCTCATGCTACAATGAACATTGTGATTTAAGCTGTCTGTGATGCCTTTCCTATGAGCATGTGCATTGTCATAGGTAGCTCCAGATTAGGGAATTTGACTTTTGTGTAGCTCTTGGGGAAGCACCATAGCAATGAAACACTGCTTACATTCCCCATGACTGTGACACATTTGATGTTCCTGAAAATGCTTTTCCATATCTGTGTTTGTCCTCTCACTAGCCAATCATCCTTCCTTAACCTTGAGTGCAGGAACTGTCCATCACTCTTCCTGGGAGTGTTTGTCTTGTGTCTGAGGACTCACATGGAAAGCCCCAGTCATTAGCATCTGCAGCCTGACATGTCACTAGTTGATCACATGTTTGCTGATGTCAAGATGGCTGGAATCTATGCTGCTGCTGATTTTGGGAACTTCCCTCATTAACTCTGGGACTGTTCCCCACACCCTTATGCTGTTACAACCTTGTGATAGCTCCATAATGTGCATGTTCACATTATAGGACTAATCATTCCTTCCCAACATTCTGACCTCCTGATTCCTCAGCAACCATTGTTTATCATGTTATTGATTAGAGATCTCAAGAAAGGATGAGCCATTTCCTGGTCTGTGTTTGGAATAGAGTCTTCACATTTCCACACAATAAGTGGAGAAAATATTCAAATGAAACACACACACACACACACACACACACACAGAGAGAGAGAGAGAGAGAGAGAGAGAGAGAGAGAGAGAGATCTTTATTTGAAAGGAGGAGTTACTGTAGGTCTTTCCTTGAGACTCTGCAAAGGCTCCTGGTAAGGGCTGTATGGCTTCTGTTGAACTGCTGTAGAGCTAGTTTATAGAAAGACAAGAGCTGGTGGTGGTGAACCCAATAGTCCCTTCCATGGAGATTCTATTGTATCCTGGAGAGCCCTTGATAGTCTTTGCAATTTCAAGAGGGGTATGGTAACACCAAATGCCTGTGGATTATTTGTTCAGGGCAATCTGTAGTTGTGATTGGGAGAGAGAAGGAGAACATGGAGATATGAGAGAGGCAAAAGGAAGCTGGTCATTGGTCTCCTTGTAAAATGTGGAGAAGTAAATGCCTAGAGAAGGCACAATGAATCCTAAGGAGGGCATTGGGGAGCTTCCTGCAGGAGGAGAGCTAGAGCTCGACCTTGTGGTAGTGTGGCTCAGCTGAGAGCTTTTGGAAACTATGGGTGCATCCTCCTTCTCTGGGACTCTGAAGAGCAGACCCAGAGTCAAGCATTTCTGATGGTTAATTTAGGAGGACCATGAATTATCCAGATGACAGCTTTTTTTAGCGAGTTACTTCATTTCATTCTGAGTGGCAAATTGTGACAGGAGAGACAGATTGACTAATTTAATGTCCCTCTCTGGGTTGGACATGGATTTACTTCATCATAACTGGATGCATTAAGTTTCCATGAGAATCTGATGCTAATAAGAAGGAAGAGAAATACTCATGAACATGCATCAAGGCATTTGATGTTCAGTTGCTTTGGTCCTGGACACATGTGATCAGGACATGCTGCTGCTAAGCTCCAGGGACAACAGGATTTACCTGCATCACATCAGATATGATGTGACACTGAACTCCAAATCCATATGGCCAAATCCATAGTTACGTCTGCCAGGGCCAGGGGACTACTTTACGCAGTGAGAATATGACTGTTCATGGTGTTTGATTAGAGACATAGATTCCAGACCCTAGTTTTAGGACAGCTATCCTGATCTTTGTGGCCATCACTGGGTTCCTACCACTTCCTCTGGATTCCTTGTGGGACTTAGCCTGAACTCTCCTAGCTCTATGCCATTCAAGAATACAAGTCCATTTTTCTTCATCCATATGCAGGAACTACTAGGGAGGCACCAATTCAACTGTCCACCTTCACTGAACAGGAGCAGGAGATGATAGAGTTGGGGGAAACTCACCATTAAGCTATAGAGTATGACATATGAGCAAATTTAACTTGGTGGCATCTTGCACAATCATATCAACAAAGATTTGAACAACAGGTAGTCATTATTGCAAGTTTTCTGCTGACCACCTTGACCCAAATTGTCAAGCCATGCTTTCCTGAGACACAGGCAGCTGTACCTCCATGGTGTCCTGGTGCCTAAACTAATTTTCCTGAGTCCAGAGAGGCAGAACATGGAGCCTGGGTAGGAGTGATGTGGGATACAGGCTGCTCTGCTTTTTCCAAATTCAGGCCTGTGGCCTGAATCACAGTGTTGAGATGGGACAGTAGTTTTTGAGTTCTCATCATTCATTTCGATGTCCTTGACAGGTGTTGGCTTGTGTGACATTCAGGATCCCGAGAGTTTGTGCTGAGTCTTTGTACTTGATCAGCAGATTGTGTGCTGAAAGCTCCAGGCAGCACTCGGAGGAGCCCGGTCCTATTCATCAATTTCACTTTGTGGCTACAAGGCTTATAGCTTGTCACTACTCATCTCTGATTTTCTTTCTTATACTCTGAGAGGTGCCACTTCACTGCATTTCATGGGCAATCTGACTGTGTATGGTTTGTTTGGGGAGGTAGAGGACATGGATGATTTGTGCACTCCTGGGAATCTATGGTCTGTGGCAGGGCATGAATATTTGTCACTGTCACTGATCTAGGAGATGCCAGTGCTGAGGCAGGGACTCCACTTCGAGCAGCACAACTCTTGCCCACTGTGCTCACCATGGTGGCACACTGGATTTCCCTGTGAGGTTTATAAAGTCATTCTGAAGTTGGGACTCCTCTCTGCAAATACTTAGTGTGTGCTCTTGTCCATTGTGTAGCAATAGGAACCCTGAAATTAGAATCCATGTTCTGCAGACAGGAGGAATGTCATCATAGGTTTTTGGTCGGCGATATATATGTGTCACAGACTTCTGGGATCTTTCTGGAGTGCTAATCCATAGCAAAACACCCATGGAGGGTACTCATGCAGCCCCAAATAACTCCCTTTGAATCCCTTGCCTCTTCTGGCCTGGGAAATGGACAGTATCTTTAATAAGTAAGTAGGTTTCCCAGTGTATAGGTGCCAGACTGTGGTATCTACTGTGCTCAGGTTTTCCAGGACATTCATGATTTCATATGTTCTTTGAGTCCTGTGTTCATGAGGCTCTTTTCTCTACCACAGGCCTAATTCCCTTGAGATGCTGAAATGGGGCACAAGCAGGTGATGTTGGACCTGCAGAAATTGCCTGTTGAGATCAGTGTTGCTTGAACAAGTGCAAGCAGCTGATTAAGAAAAATGAATCCTACATGTAAGTGCCTGATGCATCTTGGGACAGACTGATTCTGCCCTCTTTGTCTTTGACCCCAAGTGAGGGCTCTGTTTCTATCCAGTCTGCCTGTTAGCAAGCAGTCTGCCTTGTTTCCCTTGGATTTGTGCATCTTGGACTCAGATTTGTTGGTGTGAAAAGATACTACGTCCCTCCCAATATTGTCATCCAACCTAGGAAAATGGTTTGCATCTTGAAGGGCATGTCAGGCTTGTAGGGGCTTCACTGACCTGGGTCCATGCAACCCATAGACTGAGTTTGATCTGGTTGGGCCTTCTACCCAGCTTCAGTGAGTGTTTGCTCTATACCCGCTGATATTATCCCTGGTGGGCAGTGCATCCTGTTCTCGGGGGGCACAGTATCATTTCTGGTGCCATGGTTTTTCAGAAGTAGTTTCAGTCATACTGGAATTTGCTTATTCCCTGGATTTGTTCTGCCTCTGTGTGGTGCTGACTTGGCTACTATGAGCCCCAGTCTTAGCTATCTGGGAGCTGATGTTCCTGATGGTCCTGATGATCATACTTAGAATTAGAGATGGCAAATGGAGGGTTGAGGGAGCTCATCATTTTCTGGATGGTTGTTCAGTTACCTTCACAGCCTGGTCCTATAAGATTTGATTCCACTGCAAAAATAAAATTGTCCATGTGTTGTGAGTCAAGAACAGAAAGCTTCTGGAGGAGCAGATTGGCCTGCAAGAGTCCTGTGAGAAGGTGAAGAAGCTCTTTAAGGAGATCGATGAGAAGATCTGTGACCCCTGTGCTGTGCAGCATCAGGTAGTCTGAGGAGGTGGGGACTAGCTGGCCACCTGTTTAGTCTTAAACAGGACCAGCCATGTAACCATCCACCCAACAGTCCACACTCCCATCCACATACCAATCAATTGTTCACTTCTGTGATCAATCACAAGTCTCTCTCTCCAGAGTCATCTTCAAGAACCTGGATGATTGGCATTCAAATGCTGCTGAAGCCACAGTCCACTGAGGGAGATGGGGCAGTCACAAATCACACCTACCTGTCATCATGTTAGGAGGGCTGCTATGCAGTGTGGTACTTAGGGAATAGCCTAGAGATTCCATTGATGTGGTCAGTGGTCTGTGGCTCATGTGCTTTGCAAGGGTCAGGTGAGGTGACAGGTAGGAAGCAGTTTGCAAGGACAAGTGTCCAGTGCCAATGGCAAGTGAGAGGTTCTCCTTGTCAGATTTTGTGGAGGCATGTGGCCTTCTCCTTACTTCCTGCATCTCAGTGTCATTTCTTCCATTTGCTCAGCTCTTGGTTCACACTGACAGAATCACCTCAACATAGTCTGAATAGGCTGTGTGCTCCTCTAGAAATGTGTTGTCCCTAAGGAATGGATAGCAGTGTTGTGGGTCTCAGTGTTGTGGGTCCTCCTCAATTTTTTCTGCTCACTTATGATTTTTGTGGTATCTGATAGTGTATGCATGTGTGTGTAATTGTGTACATAGCTGGGTGTGTTTGTTAGACAGATAATTACATCTGCTGATGTCCTCTGTTGTCTTCCCTTGATCTCAGATCTTTTAGGGACCACAAAATCTTCTGTTTTGGTTAATCTTGGTTAGTCAGCACTCTTTGGATTTCCTGTGCTCTCCAGGGTGGATCTTTTATCTTGGTTTGTTCTTTCTAATTGTTACAAGTATCAATAGCTCAGAAAGGGGATGGATATAATAACTATCTCTTCATTTTAGATATAGCAATTGCTTTGGAATTGAAGTGTTTCATAATAAATAACACAAATCAAACAATGTGGCTATTTTACAAATGAAAAGTAGACTTCTTTCCTTTCATTGCACAGAGCTAACAGTACAGGAAATGTCTGATTTGTCTCATGTGGTTCACAACACAGAACAGCAAGCGCATTCCCTTGCTGACATTATGTTGCTGACTATAACATGTGCATGGCTGTGTCTTAGAACAGATCCCTTCTCTAGTTGTCTAGAGTGCTGCATTCCTGAATAATCACTGCAGGTGATGTCACTAGCCTCCTTCTGACTGATATTATGGCTGAACTCATATGCACTGTAACATGTTGAAAACTTCTGTATGTTGACCATGGGTCAATTTCTTTCATGTTATTGTCAAGGTCTTCTGTGGAAACCCAGGGTAGGTTAAGTGAAGAGACTTTGATGGATCAACAGTGAGTCTCAGGGTGGATACAGTTCATGGAAGGAAAGCCAAGTGCAGGCCATGGTATCAGATCCTGGCTGAGTGTAAGAGTCTTGTAAACAGCAGAGAGGGCCCACTACCTCTACCTGCAGCAGAAATGGCGCTGCAAGGCAACAGTCTTCTTCCTGGTCATTATGGTACACATTATTTATGTACCTCCATGTATGTTCCTGTGTGTCTCTGTGTGTCTGCTATCTCATCCTTGCACATTCATTAGCTGTTGTGTGTGTGTGTGTGTAAGTGCCTGGTCTTGGCCTACTGTTAATGTGTGTGCCCATGCTTCCTGTATGTGTAGGGATAAGTGTTTGTGTGGGTGACTGTGAGTTTAGGTGTTTATATGTGCAATATGTGTTTATGTGCATAGATGTGTTCAATTTTGCGTGTGTGTTTATGCATATTTGTATGTTCACTCATGAAATATTTTCAATGATGAAGTCCATCTTTAAGAGACAGTACTGTTGCTGCACACTTTGCATCCATCTAATATTGTATAATATTCATCGTTAGGCAAGTCCATGTACATCTCTAGAACAAAAGGACACACTAATGTAACTCAATTGTTTTCAAGTATTTGTAGAGGAAATGTATTTATCTGCCAGAAAAGTCTTTGGACCAAAAGAAAGATTGTGGTGTAGGAAGCCTAGGAGGTGGCAACTGTGGCAAATCAAGGCGTCAGGCAGGCAGGATGAGCTGGCTGAGGGTATGTGTCCCTTCTCTCCTCTGGGTGAATGGTGACTGCACACTCAGTGGTCAGGTGGCTCACTGTGTCTTTTCTGTAGCCTGTTTTGTCTTCATCAATATTGCCTAGTATCTTATTCTTTTCACCATTGTATAACCTTGGCTCAGTTAACCTTGTCCTTGGAGCTTTGCCTGGATTTTGTTCCTTGACAGATTCTGATTTGCAGTGTGACTCCAGCTGCATCTCATTCCAGCAGAAGTCACAGAGCCATCCTGTGGGTGAGGATGGGTCTGTCTCAGTTCACTCCTGGAACACTCATGATGGTCTGAAGCACTCACCACGTGCTGTGTCTGCCGCACTCAGTAACTACTTTTCTTCAAAGTTGTTCACTGTTAAGTTTAAATCAGCCTCATGCAGTGTTTGGAGAAACGAAGACCCTCAGATATAAGGCAGTAAGTAGCCACACAAAGTTCTTCAGAAAGTTAAACTTCTGTGCTGAAAGGTGACCCAGTGATCACATAACATAAAGTCTTTGTCCAAGGAGATCCTAGGGCATATCAGAGTTCCAGTAGCATTCTCAGAGTAGCCTCAAAGTAGAAACTCTCCAGATCGTGATAGTTAAATGAAAGAAAAACTGCAATTTGGTTAAGCCCTTACATGGAACATTGTTCAGCACTAAATAATGCATGCAATCATTTGGGAATTTCTTAGTCAGCCTTTTGAAACTCAAATCCTGACACAATCAACTTATAGGGAGGAACTACTTATTTGGATTTTTGGTGGTGGTGGTTTTGTAATGTTCTGATCTCATTGCTTTGGGTCAAACGTGTGGCAGCCTGTGGCAAATGGTTTTTTTTTTTTTTTTTTTAATGGAATTTGTCCACCTTGTAGGCAACTGGGCAGTGTTGTGAGATACCCACCCTGCCTGCACCTGTCCCCATTGATGGAGATCTCCACCACTTCCCCATCTGTTGCACTGACTGTGCTCATTGGGCCATGGGAACAGGTGTGGGCAGAGTAGATATCTCACTGCAGGGAAGCAGTGAATAAGACCAGAGGGCTGGTTCACTACCATCCAGTGGTCCTGGTCTGGGAAACCTTCCTACACTGCACAGCCTGGGGAACTTCCTGTCAGGGGTGGTTAATGGTGCTGGCTGTCAGAGATCCACCTGGGTCTGCATTCAGCTAACAGGATAGGTACTTCAATGACTGAGCTGCCCCTCTCTCATGCCCATTGTGTTCTTCTCTCATCGTGACTGGTCCTGAGAAAGGATTTATTGAAGACTTTTGAGACATCTCTGATGTTCTTGGGCACTCAGATGCTCCCCCTGTGTCCTTTGGTTTCTAGAAAGCACACAAGTATATGTTAACTGAAATGTGGCATCCTGCTTTAGATGTAAATGGTGTTGCCATACTCCGTGTAAGGAGTAGTATCTATACCGTGTCATTTACCTATCCATAAAATATTGTACTGTATATACAAATTTCACCAAATAATCATGTGGGCCAAATTAATGAGAAACACAGTAGTATTGTTATTATGACTCTAAGAAAATGAAAACATTCACTAAACCTTATGAGTGGTTTTTCCACCAGCCTGGTCTCACAGCTGCATCAACCCCAAATAACACATAGAGGCACTGTATTAGATATAAATATGTTGGCCTGTTACTAGCATTTCTTTTTGGCTAGCTCTGTCTTAAATATTAACCCATTCTATTAATCTGAGTATTTCCATGTGGTCTCGTCTTACCAGAGAGAGGGACCAGACCTCTGTTCTCTCAAGTCTCTACATGTTCACTCCTCCCTAATACTTCCTCAAATCCTCCAGTCTCCTAGTCCTATTGGCCAACAGTGCTTTATTAATTAGCCAATAAGAGAAACATATTTACAGAATCACATCTCCCTTCATTTCCACTCTTCCATCTAAAATAAAAAGAAGGATTTTAACCTTAACATAGCTTAAATATATAACAAAGCAGCTATCAAATAAGAACCACAGTTATCAGTATTTAGTCCATTAACATTTAGTAAGATTTAAAGAAAATATTTTATCATCTATCCTATCTTTGTGAGTCTAAAGTCTTTAATCCTAACTAAGAACAACTATAACCATACCTATCTGTCTTCACCTCCCTCAAAGCCACAGAAAGATAGTATATAACCTCTAGAAATGACAGACACATCTTGCTTCCTGTCAGTCTCCTGAAATTCTTCTGTAATGTTCCATCTTCAGCCTATAGGCTATAGTGTGTCTGGCAGAAACCTCAGCAAAGCAGGAGACTTTAAACCATCCACCTGTATTGGTAGTTTGTCAGTCACTTTTCTCTGTGTCCTGCAGACTGTCTGGCAGACTCTTCTTCCATGAAGCAGGAATCCTGTAGCAATGTCCATCTTGTATCATCAGTCACTTTCCTGTGGGTTCTGCATGCCCACTTTATATAGCATAAAGTCAAACAGACCAGACAAGAGCAGTATCTTGCCCAAATGGCTAGTCTTTCCATATGGAGAACAAGCACGTTTCTTTAATGTCCATCTTCCTTTCTGATGCAGGTTTTGTTGACAGGAGCAACTAAAGGAGTATGAAGAAATCCTTGTCCTGCTTGCCACTATGGGGCATGATGATGCCCCTCACAGTGGTGCTTGGTCCATGGACTTGTCTCCTGTCACCTCTGAGGGCCTTGTAGCCAACTGCAGTCTGGGCCACCAGCTGTAACCATTTTGGTGTCAAATGGCTATGCCCCCATTGGGCATATTTATCTAAGAGGCCTGTGTTATCACCCAGTGGCATGTGTACTCAGACTGTTGTGAGGGCTTGTCTAGATTCCTAGCCCTGGGACAGCCAGGATCTTTATGTCACAAACTACTGCTGCCTTCATGGACAGTACAAGTGACTGGAGTCTAGGACACCAATTTGGGCCATGTTGCTGCTGGATCCATGCCAATCTGAGTGCCCCCATATCCATCAGGGGCCATGTTGTCATCCAGGCCCAGGCTGCAGTTTAGGATCTTGTCTGGGTCCATGCTGCAAAAACACGCAATGCTCATATCCATGGGCCTTGTTGCCACCAGGAGGCAGACAGAAGCAGGTAGTGGATGGGCTGACACCTAGTGTCATGTTAGTGTACAAGGGTTGTGCTTCTTTCAGGACCATACAGATCTGAGTGTCTTGTGATGCCACCAGGGGCCCAGATGTCCTCTGGGGTCATAGGCCACTGCCAAGGGTCATGTCTGGATCCATTGTCCTGCCAGAACCTTCGTCTAAGTTGATGCCGGTGTCTCCTATTACTACTGAAGACAGGCTAGGGATGCAAAGAGTTAATACCTTACTTTGCTGGCTATAGCACCAGGGAGAACTGCTACAGGTCCTGACCAAGTATATAGCACTAGTCCTGCTGAGGGGGCTACACACTACTTGCATGCAATTCCACAGGTGGCCAGTAGAGGGTAACAGATTCCAGCTGAAATGGGAGGAGTCATCTCCCCAGGAACTGCACTTGGCTTTCATCCCTCTATCCCTGTGTGCTGCATTAGTTGTACTGAATCACCCTCAAGTAAAAAGAGAAATTTCAGGAGACCAGTGGGGACAAGTACATGATGTAGGCATGATAATTGTCTTGGGATGTCAGACAGTATTGCAAGCAATTCCTGGGTTTAAGTTCCTGCTCCAGCATCACTTATTGTCAGATTTGGAGCAGATCTCTCACATCTCATCCTGGATGACAATGTAGATGAGGGCAATCAGAAGAAAGGCAGAATTGAGAAGACCCTCCTGGTGGTGGAGGTGCGGTTAGTATCCCTTCTCGATGTTCCTGGTAAACAGTGTCTGGAGGAAGCTTCAGATTAGCCAGAGTGGATGGAGACTGCAGCAATGGCCACCTGCCTGTGACAAATAAAGCTTATAAATTCCTAAGGTTTATTCAGACTAACAGAACTCTCTTGAACATGTTATGTCTAGTCTCATTGTCTTCCCGAATTTATTTAGCTTTAGTTATTTTTAAAACCTTAGTCATGCAAAAACCGATTTTCTTTAATGGTTCACACTGAAGGGATAAAGAGTAAACTTCCATTGTATGATGGGAATATTTTACCTTTTATATTTGATATTAAATATTCTACATTAAATACTTAAATACTCAATACAAATTTCTAAGACACAGTCTCAACAGGGATAAAATTTTAGAACCCTAACCATAGAAAAAGCTTCCAACTCGTTATAAACTTCTAAGGAATATTAGGCCATATAAGTTAATGGTCAGTTACAATATAAATGATCAAATTCTGATATTTAACCACTTGTGAAAATCATTTTAAGGGTATCACATTGTTTTATGCAGTTAGAACAATTTTTTTATAATTTTTAAAGTTAAATTTGAAACAAGCGTGTTTTACATGTCAATCCAAGTTCCCCCACCCTCCTGTCCTCCCATGTTTCCCCCCACCAACCCCCATCCCATCCCCTTTCTGCTCATCAGGGAGGAGAATTCCATGAGGAATCTTTAAACTGTGTCCTATCATTTGGAGCAGGGCCAAGGCCCTCCCCCATTGTCTAGGCTGAGGGAGTATTCCTCTATGTGAAATGGGCTCACAAAGACCATTCATATACTAGGATTAAATACTGATCCACTACAAGAGACCCCATAGAATTCTCGGTCCTCCCAACACCACATTTAGGGAATCTGTATCAGCCTGTGCTGGTTTCCCAGCAATCACACTGGAGTCCATGTGCTCCCCCTTGTTCACCTCAGCAATTTCTGTGGGTTTCTCCAGCCTGGTCTTGGCCAGTTTCTTCATTACTCCTCCCTGTCTCCAACTGGATTCCAGGAGTTTGGCTCACAGTTTTGCTGTGGGTGTCTGCTTCTGCTTTCATCAGCTACTGGGTGAAGGCTCTAGCATGGCATATAAGGTAGTCATTAATCTCATTATTAGGGAAGGGCATTTAAGTTAGCTTCTCCACTATTGCTTAGATTCTTAGTTGGGGTCATCCTTGTAGATCTCTGAACATTTTCCTAGTGCCAGATTTCAATTAAAACCTATAATGGCTCCCTATATTATGGTATCTCTTTTGTTGCTCTCCTCTATTCTTTCCCTAACTCAGTCTTCCTGCTCCAACATGCCCACCTCTCCCTCCTCTTCCTCCTAACTCCATATATCCTCCTCTCATGCTCCCAATTTGCTTGGCAGTTCTTGTCCCTTTCTCCTTCCGGATGGGGTCATGTATGACCCTCTTAGGGTCCTCCTTGTTTCCTAGCTTTTCTGGCAATGAGGATTGTAGGCTGGTAATCTTTTGCTCTATGTTGAAATACCATATTTGATTGAGTACATGCCAGGGCTATCTTTTTCTGACCAGGTTACACCACTCAGGATGGTTTCTTCTAGACCAGTCCATTTTCCTGTGAATTTCAGGATTCCATTGTTTGTTTTGCAGCTGAGTATTACTCTATTGTGTAAATGTATCACATTTTCTCTATCCATTCTTCAATTGAGGGGCATTTTGGTTGCTCCCAGGTTCTGGCTTTTACAAATAATTCTATGAACAGCATTATTTATTTGTCATTATTTCATTCAATATTTTTGCATCAATGTTCATGAGGGAATTGGTCTATAGAACTCTTTCTTTGTTGTTTCTTCATGTGGTTTTGTTACCAAAATAATTCTATCCTCATAAAAAGAGTTTGGCAGTGATCCTGCAGGTCCTGTTACATAGAAGTATTTGAGTAGTTTTTTATTTGCTTTACTTTGAATTTCTGGTAAAATTCTGCAGTGAAAACATCTTGTCCTGAGCTTTCTTCTTCTCCTCCTCCTCCTATTCCTCCTCCTTCCTCTTCTTCTTTTTTTGGATGGGAGTTTTTCAATTACTGCTTCTATTTCATTAGGGGGGTTATAAGTCTTTTTAAATTCCTTCCCTGTCCATTATTTAATTTTGGTTAGTGATTGAGATATCTACCCAGAAAATTGTCTTCCTGTTAAATTTTTGAATTTTGTGGAGTGCACATATTCAAAGTATGACCTGAAGATTCTCTGATTTCCTCAGTGTCTGTTGTTATGCCTCCCTCTCATTTCTGATTTTCTTAATTTGTATGTTCTCTGCCCTTTGGTTTGTTTGTCGATTTTCTCAAGGAACCAAGTCTTTGTTTCACTGATTGTATTGTATTCATGTTACCTATTTTAGCCCTCAATTTCATTATTTCCTGGCATCTACTCATATTGAGTGAGTTTGCTTTTCTTTCTTTTCTTTTTTTTTTTTCTTTTTTCTTTTCTTTTTTTTTTTATGTTGTTTTAAAGGTTTTGGGAGGGCTGTTAATTCTCTAGTGTTACTGACTATTCTCCAGTTTCTTCATGTAGGCACTTTGTGCTATGAAATTTTCTCTTAGTACTGCTTTCCAAATGTCCTGTAAGTTTGGGTATGTTGAGCTGTGGTGATTCAGAGACTGGAAGAAATTTGGAATCAAGGTGTGCCTGGAATACAAAGCAGGAACTGGCCAAGGTAAGATACATAACAAAATGATACTCAAAAACCAATATAGTAAATCTATATTTGAACACAATTTCATTAACAGATACCTAGAGGTATATTTGGATTTTTGTAGGCAGAGTATAACTGAAAATGAATATTCAATAAAAGGTATCATCTTTGTGATATTGCTTGTCTATGTCAATTTCCCCTACTTGATGTTACCCTTCATGAAGAGCGACATACAATGTTGAGAAATTTATGTACTTGTCCCTTACAGCTCTCTTCTCCACTCACCCCCGGGCTGTAGAATTTCTGTGCTGTCAAGGTTGAGCAGACTAGGATGTTCTCAGAAATTCCCAGTACATAGTGCCCGCATCTTGACCCAGGGTGTCCATGGTGCATGGCTTCCTCCTATATTAGCTCATTTCCTAACTTGGATATATAAGCCCATTACTCTCTATAATAAAGAGCTTCTTCCTCACTTCTTGTGGTGGTCTGTTGAGTACTTCAGTCCCTACACCCTCCACCACCTCGGTACTCTGGTCACACAGGCACAGCAATACAAAATTTGCTGTTTTATTAGAGTGTAGCAGAGAAAAATGAACAGTGTCTGTCCAGGCACATACTTTTATATTAAGCACAATGCCTTAACCAGGAAATGGTTTGTATTTTAAGTTTTGTATTGGCTTTCATTTAGGACTGTTGAACTGAAGAATCTGGCATCCTTTAGTTCAGTCTCTTGATACATTTATAAAATGTGCAAATCACTGCCCTTTCAACTAAATTTACACATACATTTAATATCTAAATTTCAATTAGTGACATTTTGTTTCCTAAATATATAATTTCTATGTTTTTTTTTTCTTGTTTTTCTAAAAAACTTTATTGGGAGGATCCTCAAAATATTTATAGTGCAATAGTTATATTCACTGTTTGTTATTAACAATTTCACCAAATATATTACAAGTCACTTTGACTTTATGCTGCTATATTAAAAAAAAACTATGCATGTTAAAGTGTGCAGATGACACTTAGGGTGTTTAGTTTAACCTCCATGTGAACTAAGTGACTATTCATTCATCCACTATCCAGGAAAGCCTTGGAGACATGCCTGTTCTTATACACTAAAAAATAATGGCACACGTTTAGTCATGTCATTAAATAAGGCATATTCATGTAATGCAGGCCATTTCTGCACTCAATGGCCATTTAAATATACATACTTACATACATACATACATACATACATACATACAGTGGTAAAACTCTTATTTGCAGGTGAGCCTACCTGTCCTTCATACATACATACATACATACATACAGTGGTAAAACTCTTATTTGCAGGTGAGCCTACCTGTCCTTCATACTTTCTCAATCACTAATGGCATACTTAATTGGATGAGGGAGATTTAAAGAATGTTCTGGTTTATGAAGACAGTGAGACCATTTTCCCATTATTGGAAGAGGTCTTTACACTCAATGGCACAGTAGAATGAGATTGTTTTAATTTGTGTAAATAAGATCAAACTAGAAATTCATGACACATATATCCTGACTGAAAAGTGTATGTTAATTCTTTTATTTTCCCTCTTTATATTAGTATGGGCTAAAATATCATTGAGTCTTTGAAAAACTCAAATGTTTCTAAAACTACTTCCACAACATTAAGAAAAATTGATTACTGAAAAAATTCAGTCTATCAAATTTTACATAGTTACTCTTGAAGTAAATATTACATACATACTCTTAAAGTAAGATTTTTTCTTTTGTTTACAATAAAATACACCAGAGTAGTTTTAAAATGCATATAGTAGGTATGAAAGGGCATCTAATTCATTTTTAATTAATTAATAATGTCAATTATAATGTAACATATAAAAGTATATATCTATTGTTTTATCATACTCAAAAAACACAGAATGTGCAACTATATGAATAACTATTATTATTGTATACTTTTCACAAGGTAATAAATATGTTAAATACTTTTTTCACATTGAGTTGTGGGGCAATGGTGGGATTCAACTCTGTAGATGATAAAAAAAATAAGCCCAATTACAGAAAAATTAGAAACTGAGCTCTGCTCAAGGTTTCGCAAGAGCAGAGGAAAAGACTCTAAGGTAAACACAGACATCATGGTTGCAAGAAAGCCAGTATCAACCTTGAAAAGCAAGGGTTCCCCCACCCCAGACAATTGTTACTTTGTTACAAAAGATGAACCAGGAAAACAACCACAACAAACCAGGAAGAGGATTAGCTACTCTTATGAAGGCCTGTTCTTGGCAACCTATTGAATTCTGGAATAGAGTAGTTTAGGGAGATGGTAACTGATTTACTCACACTGACCTAAGAAAAACTTTAGGAAGCTCTTCCAAGGTGAGAGTTCTCACATCTGAACTGTAACTAAGGCTTTCACAGGAATGAAGAGATGGAATGGAGTTCTTAGCTACTGATGCTGGGTAGATGTTTTTGTTTTTGTTTTTACTAGAGTTTTAACTTATCTGACACCTTCCCACACCATAAGCACTCTTAAAGTTCCTTGGCTTTTATTTTCGCAAGAACAAATCCTTGTAGTAACAGTAACAACAACAACAACAACAACAACAAGAAAATGAACTGAGTACCCAAAATGGAAGGGGCACCTCCCAGCAGAGTTTGAGTCCAAGTGCTCCGCAGGGCATCCAAGTATGGCTGTAGCAATGTCACCCTGCCTGGTGCCCCCTGCAGCACCTCTCTGAATGCCTCACTGGTGCCCACTTGTCTCAGTCCTGGGAACAGAGACTATTGAGGCTGGCCGAGCTCAAAATCCACTCAGTGGATGCAGCAGTGTCGAACAGGGGGTCCTGGGGCTGGAGATAGCATGGAACTCATGTGACTTGGGCAGACAGGTGACAAGGGATGTGCAGGAACCGAGTGGGGATTTCACAGTGGGCAGCATGGGACCCACCAGGCACTGGGCATGCTGTGGAAGTAGGTGAAGTCCTTGCCCCAAGCAAAACTCCAGAGTCAATGGCAAAGGCAATTTAGACACAGTAGGCTGTCCAGCAGGAAAAACATGGGTATCAGGACTGGAATGTTCTCCAAGCTCCAGGAACATAGAGCAGTGTGGCTGCTCCTGAAGCAGCTTCCTAGGCACAACAACTTGGGGCATCTGAGGGCATGGAGTGCATTGAGGTGGGGGAGCAGGAATATGCAGATGATGAACCAGATAAAGACAAGTAGCATGAGGACAGTGGCAGCATGTGTGCAGTGGGGCTGTAGAGCTTCAGTGCAGCTCCAGACCCTTAGGGAAATGGTGGTGGCCCAAAGGGAAGCCCGAGAAATTGGCCACACATATGGTAGGCCAATAGCTTTCCTGTTTCTGGAGGCAGCTGCTCACCCCTACAGTTCCTCCTTCTATACTTTATGGATGAAATGACAGAAACTAATGTTGTACAATATGTGTAACATTGTTCCTTCTTATACTTGGGGTACAAAGGGAGTCTGCACAGCTTATAGAGGCCCTGTGCAAACTGATACTTTCTTCTGCTCTCCTTGGTTGGTTGGCACAGATTGGTCTTCTACATGGATTTGATCTGGGAGTCTCCTCACATCTTCTGCTGCTCTGCTGCTGCAAATGCAGGAGGTGCTGGCTGTGCTCACCTTTCTCACTCAATGTGCTGTCCAGGAATTTGCTCTCCTTGTAGACCAGTGTCATGTCAGTGTGTCCAGAAGGCTCCTGAGCCAGCTGTGGAAGCCAGGCCACTTGTACCCGCTGACTGCAACTGAGAAGTTAAGGGCTCCTTGAAACATTGTGATCAGCTGCAGGCCCAGGGCAATGGTGGGTGAGCACATGGGGGACATTAGTTGGGAGGAGCACACTGTGAGGCAGGGTCTGGCTGAAGCAAGTTTAGTAAAGTGAAGGGGCAGGGGAGGGATGGAAATTTGCTTGCAGAACTTGGGAGGAGAGAAGGGCAGCTGCAGAGTGGAGAGCAGAGAAGCAAGAGTGCAGATTGGAGTTTATTACTAAGAGTTTGCTCACTTATGTTTCAACAAACAAGTTTCAGTATTAACAACAACAGCCACAAAACTACATTAATGAAAGAAGAAAACCATCATGGAAGGTGAGGGGCCTTCCCAGCACAGTTTGAATCCAAGTACCTAGCCTGGTAGTATTTGGTCTGTGACTGTGTCACCTCCACCAGGGGTCCCTGCAAGCCTCTCCTAACCCCTCCCAGGTACTCCCTCCTCTCACCCATGGAGATGGAGATAGCCATGAAGATGGGTTAGCAATGGCAGGGCTCCAGGCTGGGGGACTTGGAGCCACTGAGACTGCCAGACCTCAGCATCAGCTCAGGCAACTGTAGTGGTCTCCCAGTGAGTACAGGGAGAGGACATCCACTCAGTGAGTGAAGGGAACATGGACAACTCAGACAGAGGCTCAGCAGCTGAGAGCCTAAGGCCTTCAAGGGCAGCAAAGGCCTCCAGGCCCTGCTGCTGGCTGAGGTAGTAGAGATGCTGTGACATTTGGTGGAGTGCTATATGATGAGGATATTCAGGTCCAGGCCCCAGGCAAAGGCTTTGTTAGCACTAGACAGTATGAAGAAGGCAACACACTGGGCTCCTACTTTCCAGTGTCTAGAGACATATCCTGGCCTTTGTCAAACCCAGAATGAGAAAGATCCTAGGACACATGCCTGCTTCCCCCTTCTGTCACATTGTCTCAGTGCTAACAGCGGGGCTCCCGGATTATAGATAGGCACAGGAAATCCAGAGTTGAGACATTGTCCAGCCCCTCACATCTGGTTTGGCTACATATGTTCTGGCTGGAGTGCTATAAGCAGAAGAGTCAAGTGACTATGGGGAGCTCTCCTGAAAGGGAAGGGCCTTCTCTCTGCTTTTTTCTGCCTGGAGGCCTGGCACTCACTCTGGTGGCTACTCCAGGCTGCAATGAATGAGAAGGCTCCTATCTCAAGGATGGTGGACAGTACCACTCAGCCCATGTATGAGTCCCCAAATGGCCACAGTAATTTTTGTATTATTTTTAGGTTTTGTACACGGGATGGCACCCAATGACATGTGCATGCTTGCTGTGGTCTCTACCACCGAGCCACATCCCCCTTACCCATATGGATCTTTTGTCAGAAAAGAAAATCTTAAGGCATTTGGGGTTGTGTCAGTTAGACATGTGGTCATGTTGTGACCTGAGGACAGGTGCCCACCAACTTTCTCCTGCTGTCCTTAGAAGGGACACTTAACTCCATTCAGAGCAGAAACACACTGATTTTTTTTCATCTATTATTTATGTATTAGTTGACATATGTCTGTGTTTACATATATGTGGACACACATGCACAGTTCCAATGAGAAGTCACAGACCATGTTTAGGGGTTGTTTCTCTCCTCCTTCTCAGGTCCTCAGGCTTGGTGGCACACACTTATACCAGATGATCCATCTCAACAGACCCATCAAGTCCTTTCTAGAACAGATTCATCTCCAAGATGACTTGATTTTTTATCATCCAATATTTACTTAGACAATTGGAAACACCTTCAACAGGCACCAGTTTGGAAAGGTACCACAGAACAAGGTGAAAACACTTTCCCCCTCCTGGATGCATTGCCCATTCTGTCTCAGATACTACCATCTCTTCCAGCTACTTAACATACCCCTTGCTTGATGTTCAGATGGATGTGGCCCATTTCAGCTCATGATGGACATTCTCCAGCCTAGAGGAGGAAGGCAGTCTCATCCTGACTGCTCTTGACAAAGGGACTGTGCCCTGGAAGTGTAAGAGAAAACACACACTTTCTTGCACTAAAGTGCTTTCGGCCATGGTATTTGCCAGAACAATGGAACAAACTGGGACAACTTGTTGAGACACAGAAGCCCAGGCTATCATCACAGAACAAGAACTTCAAATAGGGTTACCACACCATATTGGAGTCCATGTAGGGTTGCAGAAGTTTTAAGAAATTGAAAATGCAATCAAGAGCAGCGCAGAAGTCACGTGCTCAGTACTGCTGAGATTATTTCAGTGCTGCAGTGACCCTGTTGAACTTACTAATGAAGCCACAGCTGAGGACCTGGTGTGATGCTCTTCTCATCCCCTTTCCCCTGAGGAGGAAGCAGAGGAGCAAAGGTAGTTGGTTCTCTTCCACCTTGAACACCACCCTGAGGCACTGGACGATGTACAGGCAAAGCCTGGTACTCTTGTTTTAGTCCCTATACAGTTTGTTTCCCAGAAATAAACTTGTCTTTGGTGAATGAGTTAGGGTATTTGAGCAGCCCTTGCTTTAGGTGACAGTGCCTTAGGAAGAGTTCTTGGCCAGTCTCAGCATGAGAGTCAGTGGCTGCAATGCAGAAGTTTGCAGTCTTCCCGGGGATGCAGATGTATGCCAGGAGTGTGGCGGTTGCTGGGAGCAATTGCCTTGGATGCAGTCCTGGTAAGTAGTTGCACAGAGGGTTGTCAGAGAAGGTACATGTTCTTGGGCTTGAAGCATGATTACATGTCCCTACAGTCATTAGGGGAATAGAGGTAACTCTGGGATATGCTACACCTGGGCATGGCACCTAGGGGCTGAGTACTTTTTTTGCTTGAAAGCTCCCAAAGTCCACAGTAAAAGCTCTTTATCACACACCCACCCCAGCTTCCACAAACATCCCACTGCCTTGGCCTCTTGTGCTCAAATACAGGGAGCAGGATGTTATTAGCTTTTAGGCAGTTTGGGGGAATTTATCGGAAGATATTGTTTGTGATAATTCTTGGAAAGGGGGCTGATACTGGAGAGTTCTTAAATTGGAGATGCCTGAGTTTGTTGGTAGTTATTTCTGTTGTTTCCAAGGTTTGTGTTTTGGAAATCTCAGGAGACCCTAGATTATGGGCAGTATTCGAACAGGTGAGGAGTGTTTTTCAAATAGCTTGGAGTCAGGTCAAACTGCTATCACCTGCTCCTTGAATGTGAAAACTCAAGGGCCTTTGGGGGCAGAGAAGGAGTGGGGCCAGTCATGGTGGCCTGGGTGGGGAAAGGTCACGATCAGATTTAGGGGTGTGACCTTGTGGTGCTTTAGAATACCAGCCTCAGTCTTCAGCAGGAAGGCTGGCCAGTGAGCAGAGAGGCTGTAGGCACAGGCCTCAGTTGTGCAGGCTGAAGTGGTTGAGTCTGAGAGTCTTAGGCACTCAGCCACTGTCCATAAGCAGCAAATTGAGTTCGGCAGCAGGCAAGATGCAGCTAAAAGGCAGAGTGGGAGCTTTTAGGTCAGCCCCGAGACCATCCCCAGTCCTCTTGAGATTGTCATACTTGGTGGCTGGGCTGAGGTGGGGGAACACCTTGGAAGGATGTGGTCAGCCCTTCTCTAAACTCCTCACTGTTTGTTAATATGATGGGAGGCAGAGGATGAAATCAGCAAGCAGGGATTGTATGTGAGGGGAAGAAAGTCTGAGGTTTGATCCCTCACACCTGTTTTAGACAATTTGACTCTTTTCTCTGTGTAGCTCTTTCTTCTTGCTTCCTGGAGCTCAGTCTCCTAGCTGACCAAATTACCTGGGAATTATGCACAGTGCCTTCCCCATTTTCCTTTGGGAATAATGAAGCAGAAAAGTCTGGGAAGATGCACTGCATCATGTTAAAATCCTAGTACTTTTGGGTGAGGCTCAGTTTCCTTAGTTGAGAGCTGTTGTCCTCTGAAGGACACGTGGTGACTGATTCCTGTGAGCAGTGCGCTTTGGAACCCTGTGGTCTTGACTTGGAAGTGACTGGTTTGCAAGAGTGTAAGAGAGACGTACTGCTGAGACTTTGTGACAAGTGATAGGCTTGTCCTCTCTGGGCTGGGGAGAATGGAAGACATTTTCTTTGATAAGGAAGAAGACATAGGGAGAAGGCAGAGTAATAGATGGAATAGTGTGTGTTGTTGCAGCATTTCTCAATTATCCACTTTAATTGCTATTAGAAGCATGTGATCTCTTTATTATTCATGCTTTTCCAGAGATGAAACTGATTTTCAGTGGTTAAAATGCTTGGGAAGTGTTGAATGTCAGGAGTTTTTAATCATTTTGTGTAGCTTTATTTAACATATTCAGAGCCTGAAAATAATAGCAAGTGTTTCTTGCATAGGTCCTGCATTTGTGTTAAGTGAACTGATACATGTAATAAAATTAATAAAGGAAAATATGTAAAATAATAGAGAATGATGAGATTAGGGGAAAAAACAGTACCATTCCAGTAGCAACTTGTGGACTATAGGTTGAAGAGACCATTTTCTGTGCCTCTTAAAAGCTGCATTTATGAAGGGAATGCTTTCATAGGGTGTCCTTTCTGGCAACTTCCATCACCATGTTGTCATCCATCTCAACCCTCCTTTCTCTACCTGGAGGAAACTGACACAGAGAGACTAAACTGCCATGCTCACATCAGAAGAAATCATAGGTTTTTCTGTTGTCTCCCTTTATTTTTCTGGCTTGTATACCCTGTTCCTCAGACCTGCATCCTGTCCCTGTAAATGTGATTATTGCAGTTCCTGGGAAATGTTGATAGTCTCCTTGGATCGCATTTTGAAATTTCTCAGAAGTGGGCAGTGATAAGAGGAATAGGACCTCATAAGGACCTTCCCCTTCAAGTCTCTTCTATTTATTTTGAAGGAGGAAGTTTGTCAAAGATTTGTTTGCAGATGTCTTGATAAGAAAGCATAGAAGTTAGAGGCAGCCAAGAAGTCCTCCCAAGGATGTGTGGTCATCAGCAGAAAGTGACTTAGAGATGTCTGTGTAATTACTCATGTCTTTACTAACTGTTGGGCACCAGGAAAATTTTAAATAAGTAATAACATATGTCTGAATATGTTATATTCCAAAACTAAAGTTTATACATTCCTAAGGTTATAAAGGTCTACTCAGATTGTTTTTGCTAAACCAGGCTTCTAGAGATTTTAAATAAGTAGTAACATAGGTTTGGCAAATAAGATATGTGTTATAGGGTTACTATTGCTGTGATGATACATTACAACCAGAACACCTTCAGAAGAAAAGGGATTATTTGGGTTATATTTTCCCATCATAATTCTTTTTTTTTTTTTTTTAGGAAGTCAGTATAAGAACTCAAGCAGAGAAGGAACCTGGAGGGAGAAGCTGATGCAGAGGCAATGGAGGGATGGAGGGATGCTGGTTACTGGCTTGTGCCTCACAGTTTAGTCAACTTGCTTTCTTATAGAACCCAGAACCAACATACCAGGGATGGTCCCACCCACAATGTCTGGGCCCTCAAGCATCAATCACAAATTAAGCAAATGCCCCATAGCTGATCTTGCCGCTGTGTTTTCTAATGTGAGGTTCCCTCCTTTCAGATAACTCTAGCTTGTGTCAAGTTGATATGAAACTAGCCACCACAGTATGTTTAATAGTTAAGGTTTATAATAATAAGGTCTCCTCATGTTAACAGAAACTGAGATAGAGACAGGTATTTAGCTTCTTTGTCTTTCCTAGCTTGGTTAATATATTGATATCATTTGGAAAACTAAGTCTTTCAAGAAACTCTGATAGTCTGTAATAGTGCACTATGAAATGATCAAAATTTGAGGTTACCAGTTTCTCTGTGGACTGTATTCATGATTAAAGTTTTATTTTGATGATAAAGGAGCTTCAATTAAATCTTCAGTTCAAATATTTAGGGCTCACACTAAATGAATGAATCTGTAATGTGCTAGTCTTATATAAGCTACTAACTTGTAATCTGTTGAAGATCATTAAGACATACAAGGTAATGCTCCGTCACTTTATAAGTGAACAAATCTTTAATGTGCTTAGAAATGTGCTCAGTCAAGGCAAGTACAAATGTAATTCATTTACAATGACAAACTTAGACTCCTATATATTGTTTTCAACATTAAGTCTAAAACAAATAACCAAAAACAAATAGTTTGTTTAAAATCATGTATGCCTTCTAGAAATTTCTTTAGAATTTTAATTGTGTGTACTCAACAAACACCTATGCTGCATTCATTTCTACCACATATGCCTCAGTCTTTTGTAAATATTATAAGTATAATTCCTACAACTACCTTGTGATGTCGTACTAATATTACTATAATTACGTGGAATAGAAACAGACCCCGCAAAAATGAAAAAATAAAATAAAATCAGGTATGCTTAATAGCTAACAGTCCTCTAATCTTTAGAAATCTACTGAACCTGGCATTACCTCCTCCACCTTCTGGTTCTGGCAACTAAATGCTATGCTGGTTTGTATGGCAGCCAACAACATAATGCTGTCTGGTGTGACAGTAAGAAGTCATATGACCTTTGTCCCACCTCCAACCCAGCCTGCCACATGATGCCATTGAGACTATGGGAGCCTAGGGAAACTGCTCACTATAGAAGCCTAAGTTAACTGCCCAGGTAGCCTGAGGTCTCTGTCATATTAGTTGAAACAGAGACTGTTTGGATTATACTTTCTACAATAATTCACCCTTCTCAGATCTCTGATGGTGTTGACAGTTAACTCTAGCTTGGTCAGTTTAACAGTCACACTCAACTCCCTAAGGCTGCAGCTACTCACTCAGTTTATTTCAAATGTAAAATCAGGACTCACTTTTCCAGAGTTATTTATTTGGTCTGCTGAGAAAGGCAGGCAGGTACAGTTCACCTTGCTAACAGATTTCACAGTGAAAGAAATTCACAAACCAAATTTCAATGTAACTTTTTACTATTTCCTTTCTTTAAAGGAACTTGCTTCACAATGACAGTTCTCAGTCATCGGCCACCTGTGTCTCATGGTAAGTGACTGGATGAAAAGAACAGGTTTGAAGTTTATGTAAATTGTGAGGGTCTAAGAAAGAAATGCCAGTTGTAAAGGTCTAAGGAACAGATTTAAGTTTGTAAAAATGAGAACTGCTTGAGATTCCTCCCCTCTCTATGCTGTTGCTATACTAAGACTTCAAAAGTAGAGAGTTTTAGCATTAATCACTGCAGTTCTGATAGGTGATTATTCAAGCCTGGTAGAGTACTGTTACTGTTATTCTGTTACAATTTCAAACATTGAAATTTGCTTTGTACTCACTTTTGTTAGTATAGAATTAAAAGTGCTTTTCAATTGTGCTAAAGCACCACTGTTCATTCTATGTATTCAACCATCTGGATACATAAGTGTCCATGTCTTAACTCAGAATAATATTTTGAGATCCGCAAGTTTTTTTATGTCTCACAGGCATAATTCTACTGCTTTGTTTTTACAATGAAGATTTCAATATAGATTACAAACAGTGGCAATGCTAATAAATGTACATGACATAACACTTTCACCTCTTTTTATGAACTTAAAAAATTCTTATAAGCTTCAGGGAGTTGTGAGACTTGGATTCATCACAAACAAATCAAGCTGATCTCATATAAGTAACTTGTCTGAGAACAGCCTATGTTTCCCCCACTTGTATAGTCCAGGATTTCCTAAGGCTCTGGATCATTCTGCTTCTACTACCCTGTGCTGGGGTCATTGGCCTATCTACATGCCCTCTACATAGTATGCCATTTTTATTAGATGTTCCCTTCAATGATGTCCCTCTCTGCTACCACTTTTGGAACCTTCCATAATATTCAGCTGAATCAACCTATTAAGGAAAGATAAAGATAGACTTATTAACATATCCAGTAATACAAATTGAATGCAGTTAAGTGATCAATGGTGGTGGAATGTTTCAGAGATAGCAGAGTAGGAAAGGTGAAAGACATTGCCTTAACTCTACAGTCACACCATTGTTGATATTCCCTCTCTCTTTTGCAACTTCCAAATCATTTTGGTCCCCACCTTAAAATAATTGTGGTAGACCATCCTTTTTTCATAAATTCTTTCTCCTAAATCAAGACGGAAAATGGTTTTCCTTCATCATTTTACCATAATAAATATGTTAATCACTGGACAATACAGAATTTAGAGTTGCCTGGTATTGACTGCTGTTTTCAAAAGTTGTATTAAGCTTACTCCTCTGTGTAATGGTATATGTGTGTGGGCAACTGTATCAGAGCATGGTTGTCAAGAACAACTTGCATTTATTCTTTCCTCCCACTATGTTCATCCCAGGTGACAATAATTTTGTGAATTCCTTGGCTTTGGATAGTGCTCACACCAATGAAAAATGTGCACGACAGCAGAAGACAGTGAGGTGTCCTGGACCAATTATGCAGTATTCAGTCTATGTCATTCTCAGTATAGGAAGTTCCAACAAGCCATCAAGACCATATCAAATGTCACTACACATTGTAGTCTCTTTGAGATAATGAGAGGTAGACAATAAATAATGGCTAGCCAGGCATTTGTGCAAGAGATTTTGGAACAGCATGGGCCCAACATTGTTAGCACCGTTTCCAGTTGCAAATGATGCCCACATTCAACTAATGTGCCTTTCACGAGATGGTTTGATGTTGGCCACCTTTATTTCTGTAACTACACACAGCAAGATTTGTTTAAAATATGTAGTGTAGGCAACAGCACCTGAAAAGACTCTGTGCTCTAATGTGCTTCAGAGGATTCTATTCTCTAGCTTGCCATTATAACTTGTGGTATATTTCAAGGAAAACAGAAGCAGATATATTTGGGATTCCTTGTTTCTTTTTTATCTCCCATAGTGAAGGTTCTCATTACCTGAGATACATTACTCAATAATGATTATTGAGTGTTTTTCTCAGTAATAATTTATGCATGTGATGAGCATGTGTATATGTAGACTCCACAATTTTTGGATTAGCAAAATTGATATCAGGAGTGGATTATGGATCTTTTTACATCATTTAGTAGTTACCCAATGGAATAGGACATGCTATCCACACCAATAACACCCACCCCCTTTTGTAGATCTGTCTGTGTGGTGTCAGGAGTAGGTTTTCCCTCACCAGTCTGGTCCCACCGCTATGCCAGCCCCAATTAACACACACCCACACACACACACACACACACACACACACACTCTCTCTGTATTAGATATAATGCTGTTGGCCTGTTTCTAATTTTCAAATTGGCTGGCTCTGTCTTAATGATTAACCCATTTCTATTAATCTAAGTATTTCCATGTGGCCTTATCTTACATGAGAGTGGGCCCGGACCTCTGTTCTCTCCAGTCCCTACATGCTGACTCCCACCCCTTACTACTTCCTCTTTCCCTCCTTGTCTTTTAGTCCCTCCCTATATTCCTTTCCTATTGGCTTTATTCATCAACCAATAAGAGAAACATATTTACATTATCTCCTCTTTTCTGTCTAAAATAAAAAGAAGTGTTTTAACCTTAACAGTGCAAAATATATCACACAACATTTATGAAGTAAGAATTACAGTTAACAATATTTACTTCATTAACATTTAGTAAAGATTTAAAAAATATTCCATCATTTATCCTGTCGTTGTGAGTCTAAAATCTTATATGTAATTTATCTTTAATCCTAAATAAAAGAAAACTATAATCATAACTATCTGTCTTCAACTCCATCAAAGACCACAGATAATACATAACTCTAGAATGACAGAGACAACTCACTGCCTGGTCAGTCACAGGAAGTTCTCCTGTAATCTTCCATCTTCAGCCCATAGGCCATAGTGTGTCTGGCAGACTCCTCAGCAAAGCAGGAGACCTTAAACTATCTTCTTGTGTTGGCAGTTTGTCAGTTACTTTTCTCTGTGTCCTGTAGACTATCTGACAGACTCTTCCATGAAGCAGGAACTCTGTAGCAATGTCCATCTTGAATCAGCAGTCACTTTTCTGCATAAAGCCAAACAGTCCAGACAACAGCAGTATCTTGTCCAAATGGCTAGTCTGGCCATATTGGGAAGTAAACTTTATAACGTGTTTCTTCCATGTCCATCTTCCTTTCTGGTTCAGGTGGTTTAGCCAGGAGCATTTATATCACACTGTCAAGAAAAACCCTAAACCACTTTAAATGCCATATTCTGTAGGTCTTTGAAAGGATTGAAGAATGACTATCTATCTCAAATACATCACTCTGTATCTTGACAAACCTAACTAACTTAACTCTAAGCTTTGACTATCATAGGTAATTATGGTCATGTATTTTATTATACATTACATTTCTAAATGAGCTATATAAACACAATACCTAAACAAAAGGAGAAATATACACATCACAAAATTGATCTTAAATTGTATTAATAAATGAAAATCCATTCCAGAACAAAGTATTCATATCTATATCATAATACCTTTTTACCTTTAAAAGAGTTGGTTGTGATCATTAACCATTTATAACCAACCCCATTTAAATGAAAACAAAGATTTATAAACAATTAGGGTGTTGTTCTTTCAAAATGGCTTCCTGCTGATAGGGGGCACTGTCATTGGGGATCCTAAGTAGATGCAGAAATCCTGGCTGTAGTCTGCAAGGCTGCCTTGTTCAAACTGTTTTGAATGTTGGATCACCAGGAACTCTGTTTCAGCGGGTCTGGCTTGATCAAACCACATTAGTCTAGATGGATTTCACCGCTTTACATTTTCTGTGGAAACAAAAAAATAGAAATCCTTTTCCCAGTAACTTGTCCTTAAACTTAAATTTTGAAGTCAAAGCATTTTTTAAAATATATAAATTGGATTGATCCAGCAGCATTTGATTTAACAGATGTTATTTCCTCAGCAGCCAAATGATACAAAGACAATATTATAATGCCATACAGTATACAGATTTTCTCCATTTTTATGTGGCTTTTGTATTACCCTGTTTCTTTACTTTCTATTTTTTCAGTTTTTGAGACAGGGTTTCTCTCTGTAACTTTCATCTATCCTGGAATTCACTCGGCATACCCTAGGGTTTACTTTACAATCACAGAGATCTGCTTGCCTCCTGACTCCCCAGTGCTAGGATTAAAGGTATGTGCCACCACACCAGCTCCTCGCTGTCTTTTTTAAAACCATTGTATTCCTTTTTTCTCCCATGCCTACATATATTTTAGAACATATTGTAAACTTTTAATGGTTTTCTTAATGTAAATCTGTCTTTACTGTAAATCTTTGTCTGTTTTTGGCCACGAGTCTTTATCTGGTAAAGAACAACATTGCTAAAATGAAGTCATAGCTGTGCTAGCTGTGATCTTATCCAAGATGGCGGTGGGTACTTTTACTGCCAGAACTGAGAGCTGTGCTCAGTGCCTTGGTCTCACTGCCATCCAGCAGCATGCTGCCGGCTTGGGAGATGAATTCACTGCCATTGCCAGCTCTTGTACACACCATTCAGTTACTAGTAGAGCTCTTTAAAAGCCTTGCTGGTTTCAGCCCCTTATGTTGAGTCAAGGAAACCTCCCCTTAAAGGAGCTGTGCAAATCTTTGCTTGTCTCTCCACGAAACAGAGTCCAACCCAGAAAAATGCTGCTACCAAGAAACATTGCTTGTCTCTGTTCTTTGTTTCTAAAACCCTTTTAAGTTTTTGTTAAATTTTAAGTGGAAGTCCTTATTAGCCATGTTGAGGCACCATACTGTTACGAGTAAGGTTATTCCTGCCTGCCTGGAC